>NC_092339.1:337652500-337952500 GCF_046630445.1 Rutidosis leptorrhynchoides | reverse complement strand
GAACCATCCTTTGTCATTAACCATCACTCAAGAACACTTCAAGATAGTCATCCAATTTCAAGAAGTTTACTTCCAATCTTTTGATCCATTCCAACAACACTTGAAAGATCATAAACATCCATTCTATCTCAGCAACTTCTCATCTCATAATCAAGGTAATAAACTTATTCAAGCTTTAGTTTAATTTTTATAAACATAACTATCTTAATTCGAGTAGAAATAATCTTACTTGAACTTGTTTTCGTGTCATGATTCTACTTCAAGAACTTCCAAGCCATCAAAGATCCTTTGAAGCTCAAGTTTATTTTTCACCATTCTAGTAGGTTTACCTACTATACTTGAGGTAGTAATGATGTTCATAATATCATCTGATTCATATATATAACTATCTTATTCGAAGATTTAAACTTGTAATCACTAGAACATAGTTTAGTTAATTCTAAACTTGTTCGCAAACAAAGTTAATCCTTCTAACTTAACTTTTAAAATCAACTAAACACATGTTCTATATCTATATGATATGCTAACTTAATGATTTAAAACCTGGAAACACGAAGAACACCTTAAAATCGGACATACGCCGTCGTAGTGAAACCGTGGGCTGTTTTGGGTTAAATAATTAAAAACTATGATAAATTTGATTTAAAAGTTGTTCTTCTGGGAAAATAATTTTTCTTATGAACATGAAGCTATATCCAAAAATCATGGTAAAACTCAAAGTGGAAGTATGTTTTTCAAAATGATCATCTAGACGTCGTTCTTTCGACTGAAATGACTATCTCTTACAAAAACGACTTGTAACTTATATTTTTGACTATAAACCTATACTTTTCTGTTTATTTTATTAATCTTTGGTTCGATATGAAACCATAGCAATTGGATTCACTCAAAACGGATTTAAAACGAAGAAATTATGGGTAAAACAAAATTGGATAATTTTGCTTGTTTTAGCTACGTGAAACTTTGTATCAAATCTATACTAACCATAACTTAACTAACTTATATTGTATTATACATGTATTCTAACATATATTATGTAATCTTGATAGACCATAGACACGTATACAATATTTTGACATATCATATCGACGTCATCTATATATATTATTTGGAACAACCATAGACACTTTATACGCGGTAATGATCGAGTTAGCTATACAGGGTTGAGGTTGATTCCAAAATAATATATATACTTTAAGTTGTGATCAATTCTGAGAGTTGTATACACTGGGTTGTGGATTGATTCGAGAAATTATATTGATTTATTTATGTACTACTAACTGTGAACTACTAATTGTGGACTACTAACGTTGAACTGCTAATTTAACAACTTAAATCATCAACATGTAATAAAAAATGTTATGAATATATTTCGATCATACTTTGATGTGTATGTATATATTTATTATAGGTTCGTGAATCAACCCGTGGCCAGGTCTTATTTTCCGACGAAGTAAAAATCTGTGAAAGTGAGTTATAGTCCCACTTTTAAAATCTAATATATTTTTGGGATGAGAATACATGCAGGTTTATAAATGTTTTACAAAATAGACACAAGTTCGCGAAACTACATTCTATGGTTGAATGATCGAAGCCGAATATGCCCCTTTTTGCTTGGTAGCCTAAGAATTAGTGAACCAGTCCACTAATTGACGCGAATCCTAAGGATAGATCTATTAGGCCCAACAAACCCCATCCGTTGTTGCGGATGCTTTAGTACTTCGAAATTATCATGTTCGAAGGATGTTCCGGAATGATGGGGATATTCTATATGCATCTTGTTAATGTCGGTTACCAGGTGTTCACCATATGAATGATTTTTATGCAGATTGCTATTATGCATGCATGTTGTTTATGAGAAATGGAAATATGAAATCTTGTGGTCTATTAATACAATTTGATAAATAGATAGGTTAAACCTATAACTCACCAACATTTTTTGTTGACGTTTTAAGCATGTTTATTCTCAGATGATTGTTAAGAGCTTCCGCTGTTGCATACTAAATTAAGGACAAGATTTGGAGTCCATGCTTGTATGATATTATTTAAAAACTGCATTCTAGAACCTATTTTGATGTAACCTATTATTATTGTAAACCATTATGTAATGATCGTGTGTAAATGATATATTGTAGATTATCATTACATGATAATCTACGTAATGCTTTTTAAAACTTTTATTGATAAAATAAAGGTTATGGTTTGTTTTAAAATCGAATGCAGTCTTTGAAAAATGTCTCATATAGAGGTCAAAACCTCGCAACGAAATCAATTAATATGAAACGTTTATAATCGATATGAACGGGACATTTCATTTTGGTCATTTGCTTCTATAATTTATCGTCTCGTTATTTATCAATATATATAATTTAAATCAAAACGTTTATGTCAAGGTTAATACTATCATTTTGTAATATATATATATATATATATATATATATATAATATAGATTTATATATATTAAAAATATCTATTTATATATAATATTTGGTTTTTCAAAACTAATTATATTTCAGAGTTTATATAATTTAAAAATCGTTTATTTAACTAATTTGAAATCATATAAATTTAATATACATATACACGTTTTAAATACACGTTGCAAATTAAATCACGAACCCTTATCATTTATAACTTGTCAAAAGGTTTCTAGAAAGATTCTAAATTTTAAGATAACGTTAAACCTTTATCCTTATCATAATGACTCAATAATAATTTGTCAAAAGTGGTTCTAAATATTTATAAAAATATATTCGTTTTAAAGAAGACGTGACACTTAAATCGTTTTATATAATTTCTAAAAATTCTAACAATAAAAGATAATACTTTAATAATCTTAAAGTTTTATAATAGGTTCCTACTTCTTGACATTTATGTCATACCCCCAAATAGGGCCGGGGTAATATGACTTCACAATATCATAACACAAGTGTAAAACGAGAACAGCAGCGGAATGTATTAAGTCATTACAAATGTAAATTCAAAATGTAAAGGTAAATTCAAATGTTTTAATGCAATAATGTAAATGGTAATATGCGGACTCCAAAAGCAGCAAAAATCCAAATAGCATACAAGTCTTTAGCAATCTTCACCTGAGACAAAACATTCTTAAAGAGTCAACCAAAAAGGTTGAGTGAACAACATAGGTTTAATATATTGTTTTAGACCACAAGATTTAGTTATCAAAAGTAGATGCTGAAGTTATGATATCGAGACGTAAACAAAGTTACCCCAGGACACCTTAAACTGTCAGTGTCGTTTAATCATTATTATGTAACCAAAGACCAACGGTCAAATGGATAGAGACGTCACTCTCAATAGCGCTATTCACAATAACTAAGCTTGCCTTTATAAGTAGCAATTAACGATATCATGGTAGGGATTTAGCATGAATCAAAGCATGTCAGCACAGTTAAACAGTTTGTGGGTACTTGTGTCTAAGCGTAAAACAGTTTAAAAAAAAAAAGCATGTGTCTCACCCTAAAGTTATAAAATAGTTAAGAAATAGTAAAAAGATGGGCTATGAAGTTCACCTTATTAGCAGATAGGTATTCCACGCAAGTAGTAAGTACGAAATGTGTAATCGAGGATCTCAACCTAGAGATATAATATTCGATTAGGTAATGTCCAATAGACATATAGCTTGTTTATTAATACAGTAAACTATATTAACAGTGACCGTTTTCGAGAAAGTTATATGTATATAAGTGATAATATACTTAGTGTTATGAGTGTTACTACATAGGTATGTGTATAGGTTATACTAACAATAGTATTATTAATTACTTTATTTATTCAACTATTATGTACGTTATCATTATGTTACGTGTGTCATTATATCTATGTGATACATACATATATATACATTCTTTATTATTATCATACATGTATGTATTTATAACTATATGATATGTATATATATTTAGTAGGTGTATATGTTACATATATATAAGTGTAGGATGGTACATATACTTATTACTTCTGATCATTATTATTAGGTTTACTATCATATTAACCTACATAATGAACATTTATACATACATTCACACGTACATATACATACTTATATACACATACATATACACGTATGCATATATTTACATATACACACACATATACATACAGTGTATACATGCACACACGGACGTATGCATGCATGCACGTACACCATGATCATAACCTAAATCTTAATCACAACCTTTATAACTTGACATAAAATCATAAGTTTTTAACTTAATAACTAGTAGTCTTTCTAGCCAATATCAATTTATAATCTCTAACTATCTTTTCTAACTAATTAACCACCTTTCACATAAAATCAGAACCATTATTATTATTACTAATCAACTTTAATTAACCTACTTAACCTTTTAATCACAACATCATTAACCATATTCCTACATAAAATCATACTATCTTTTAACATAAAATCATAATCATTCATCTTTTATTAACTAGCTTGTTGTTAACCAATAACCCTAATCATTATCCTTTTAAATCTTGATCATCTCCATAACATTCATAATTCTTTATTAACTTATTATAATACTTGATCAAAATCATACTTCATATTTATAATCTTTATTCATACTTACTAGTTATCTCATAAAATCATAACTAATTATAATAGTTGATCCAATTTTTAACCTTTAACAACATCATAAATCTTTATCTAATTTAAACATACTTTTTATTCATCTCATAACACAACATAAAATCATAATCTTTTACGTTAATACTTATATTTATTATCTAACAGATTTAAGTAGGAATTAACTAGGGATTATAGACTACCTTAGGCAAGATTGAGAGGATAATGATGATGCGAAAACAAAACCACAAACTGAAGCAGACTGCAGCAACAATGTCGACCCAAATCAGGTCTGTTTGGGTCAGGTTAAACTCGACAGAAACAGCAACAGGTAGCAGCAGGTTTAGCAAGAAACTATTCGATCAAACCTAAGGGTTTTCTTGGGCTGTTTAATCGACAAAAAGACAGAAACAAACAACAATTAATCAATCATAAATGGCCTGTTGTGGATCGAATAAAGCAGCAGGACAGGAGTAAACTTACAAGATTTTTGGACTGTCTTTGTTGCACAGATAATCAGCAGAAACAGGAAGCAGAAAATGCAAGCAAAGTTGCAGCAAGTTGGAGGGTTTCTTGAACCAGTTTGATCACGAACAGAAGTAGGAATAGGATGTAAGTTTGAAGGCTGTGATTGTGGTGGTGTTTCGTTAATGCAGGTGGGTTGTTGTGGGGATTTTAGTCGACTGAATAAGGAGGGAAAGCAGGATAGAATGTCGACTGAGTTACAGGAGTATACGTGGTGATTTAATCTGGAAAATCACGATGGTTATATAGATAGAGTGAGTTTCCTAATTTCATTTAACTTCCTGGAGATCAAGGAAGGTATTTAAGTTAAACTATAATTTGGAAACTTAAGGATCAAGTTAATAAACTCCTACAGAAAGCTGCAGCCGAATTGCTTGTGATATATTTACTTATTTTTTACGGCATTACTAAATTATAGAAGTATTTATATATTTTTTTATTATTATTAACATTAGGGTTTTATTATTTAAATACATTTTATTTATTTATTAGACCCTAATCTTTTATAAATTTTTATTTGTTCCAATTAGTTTGTATTAATTTTTATAGTTTACACAATAACACTTTTAAGTATTAGTATATATTTATAGTTTGTATAATAAAGATAGCAAACAAATGCATAAACTTTATATAACAGGAAATATCGATCAAAAGTTAATATTTAATCAATGCTGTTAAATACAAGAAGTTTACGATTACAAACAATCCTATTAATGGAACAGAAACAATAGATATAGCAGAAATGAAAAGAAAAATTGAGGGTTGTCATAGTACCTCCCCATTAATTTAAACTTCGTCCCGAAGTTTCAGTAAGACTTCTCGGATGTATTAACGTTTGAGAATAGATGGGGATATTTCCGCTTCATCCGGTATTCACGTTCCCAGGTATACTCGGGGCCTCTACGTGAATTCCAACGGATCTTAACAACCAGAACAGAGCTTTGTTTCAAACGTTTAACCTCACGATCCACAACTTCTATAGGTTTTTCGATGAAGTGAAATTAATGCGAAGATCATTCAAGGGAATAACGAGTATGTCGTCAGCAAGACACTTTTTAAGATTCGAGATGTGAAATGTATAAACTTTATTTAACAGGAAGTGTTGACTAAGAATTATCATTTGGTCATCGTTTTGTTAGAGCAAAGTCTACACTTAATTACAGCAGGGATCTATTTGAGTGAGAGCTGATGTTGCATGAAATTTTGGCTAAAAGAGCCTAGGTGATTAAAATATCTAGTCCTATGGACTTCATCCATGACTAGTTCTCGAAAAATTTCTGAATAGCGGTGATTTTTATAGGATCGACATATATTCCTTCACTATTAACTACATGTCTAAGGAATTGTACGATTTGTAGCCAAAGTTCACACTCGAAAAAACTTGACATACAGTTGTTCCTTCTTTAAGAGCTCTAGAATCAATCGCAAATGTTTCTCATGTTCTTTCTCGTTCTTGAAGTAGATTAAGATGTCATCAATGAAGACTATTACGAATTTATCAAGATAGGGTTTGCATGCATTGTTCATAAGATCCATGAATACAGCAGGAGCATTGGTTAAACCAAAAGGCATGACAAGAAACTCATAATGTCAATAACGAGTTAGGAAGGGAGTCTTAGAAACATCGGTTTCCTTAACTCTCAATTGATGATGACCCGACCTAAGATCAATCTTCAAATAGATACTTGATCCTTGCAGTTGGTCAAACAGGTCATCAATAAGCGGGAATGGATAACGATTTTTGATGGTTAGCTTGTTGAGTTCTTGGTAATCAATACACATCCTCAACGTGCCATTTTTCTTTTTAACAAATAGAACGGGTGCTCCTTACAGAGGCAAGCTAAGACGAATGAAACCTTTCTATAAAAGCTCTTGGAGTTGGCTGGATGATTCCTTCATTTCAGGTGGAGCTAAGAGGTATGGTACCTATGCAATAGGTACAGCATCGAGCGTGGATAATTGACAAGTGAAGGATATTATGATATCTAGGGTTAATATTTTTAGTTTGACAATATAGTGATTGGGAGTATGTAATGGTACACAATGGTCCTAAGGTTGATCAAATCTTATTCCCATCATGATCCATTAGGATTTCTTTATGACTTATCATAATATAACTACGTTGATCAAGTGTCGTTATATTATTCTAAATCATACTTTTATCACTCCATAAAGTTACTACTATGTCATCTAGTCAATATTCATCTTCTTCGAGGTAAACGATTCAATGGAATGAAAGAAAAAGAAAATAACATCATTCATTCATTTAAAAGAAAAATAACTAGTAAAAGAAAATAACCAGAGTATTACAGGAACTTAACGAAATCCTCCAAAATATAAAAGTACTAAATGGTAACATAAAGAACACTATGAAAATGAAAAATTTAAATGTCTAGAGGTTTCCAAAAACTCTTCATTGTGCATCTTCATTCTTCTTCTTATCCGAACATTGATTTTTGAAATGCCTTAATCCTCCGCAGTTATAGCAAGTAGGAAAGGTTACATTTGCTGGAGTTTTGATTGATGGGATAACAACTCTACACTTCTTGGCTACGTGACCCACCTTCTCACACTTGGTGCACTTGGCCTTACACCATCCCTCATGATGCTTCTCACATCTCTTGCAATAAGGATGTTTTCCTTTATACAACTTGTTGAATTTTCTTTTAAAATTTTCTTGCCCCATTCCTTCTCTTTTCCTTTTTGCATCTTCTTTCTCCTTATGTTTGTCAATGAAATAGCTTGCCATGCAAGCAGCTTCTTGTATGGTCTCCGGGTTCTCCAAAATAACATCTCTTCGGACTTCACTAGGCAATCCATTGATGTAGCATTGGATCCCTAGATACTCGAGAGTAGCCATGAGAGCAAACTCTTGAAATCGGTTGGTGTAGCTCATGAGATCAGCATTCACCATTTCTATATTACTGTGCCCAGTTCTTTCAGTACTCTTGTATGTAGGGGGCGGGTAGCTTATAAAACTTTGATGAGAACGAATAGTCGAAAGGTTTCGCGGTACGCCTTTGTTGCCATTGCCTTGAACAGAGGACTCACACTTGGATTCTTCCTCAACTTCTTCTTCTTCAATTCTCTCTTCCACAAACTCTTCTTCCTTGTCATCCCCATCATAGTTATCATTAGTGTGGGATTCTTCCAAATGAGGGTAGTGTGGTGGACTAGCAGGGACATAGTTTGGGTGAGTTGGTGAAAATGGCGGGGAAACGGGTCCATAAGTCGGTGTGTGGACAGATCTTTCGAAGTAGGATCCATCGGACTCGTTGTCGGAGATGATGATCGAGCTATTGCGAGACATCCTAAATGAATTAAAAGAGAGATGATTAGGTAGGTTCTAAAGATGATGCAAAAGTACGAATAAAATGTAAGGGAGAAATGCACTAGAACTAAAACATGAAAGGTTATAGTCCTATAGATAGCTAAGGCACCTAACTAACACATAAGGCACACATAGAATGCAATCCTGGTTCTCTATAACAACCTGGCTCTGATACCAATCTGTCATACCCCCAAATAGGGCCGGGGTAATATGACTTCACAATATCATAACACAAGTGTAAAACGAGAACGAATCTATATGAGACGTTTTAATTTAAATCCAATGTATTAACGCAGCGGAATGTATTAAGTCATTACAAATGTAAATTCAAAATGTAAAGGTAAATTCAAATGTTTTAATGCAATAATGTAAATGGTAATATGCGGACTCCAAAAACAGCAAAAGTCCAAATAGCACACAAGTCTTTAGCAATCTTCACCTGAGACAAAACATGCTTAAAGAGTCAACCAAAAAGGTTGAGTGAACAACATAGGTTTAATATATAGTTTTAGACCACAAGATTTAGTTATCAAAAGTAGATGCTGAAGTAATGATATCGAGATGTAAACAAAGTTACCCCAGGACACCTTGAACTGTCAGTGTTGTTTAATCATTATTATGTAACCAAAGACCAACGATCAAATGGATAGAGACGTCACTCTCAATAGCACTATTTACAATAACTAAGCTTGCCTTTATAAGTAGCAATTAACGATATCATAGTAGGGATTTAGCATGAATCAAAGCATGTCAGCACAGTTAAACAGTTTGTGGGTACTTGTGTCTAAGCATAAAACAGTTTAAAAAAACAAGCATGTGTCTCACCCCAAAGTTATAAAACATTTAAGAAATAGTAAAAAGAGGGGCTATGAAGTTCACCTTATTAGCAGATAGGTATTCCACGTAAGTAGTAAGTACCAAATGTGTAATCGAGGATCTTAACCTAGAGATATAATATTCGATTAGGTAATGTCCAATAGACATATAGCTTGTTTATTAATACAGTAAACTATATTAACAGTGACCGTTTTCGAGAAAGTTATATGTATATAAGTGATAATATACTTAATGTTATAAGTGTTACTACATAGGTATGTGTATAGGTTATACTAACAATAGTATTATTAATTACTTTATTTATTCAACTATTATGTACGTTATCATTATGTTACGTGTGTGATTATATCTATGTGATACATACATATATATACATTCTTTATTATTATCATACATGTATGTATTTATAACTATATGATATGTATATATATTTAGTAGGTGTATATGTTACATATATATAAGTGTAGGATGGTACATATACTTATTACTTCTTATCATTATTATTAGGTTTACTATCATATTAACCTACATAATGAACATTTATACATACATTCACATTTACATATACATACTTATATACACATACATATACACGTATGTATATATTTACATATACACACACATATACATTATTATTATTACTAATCAACTTTAATTAACCTACTTAACCTTTTAATCACAACATCATTAACCATATTCCTGCATAAAATCATACTATCTTTTAACATAAAATCATAATCATTCATCTTTTATTAACTAGCTTGTTGTTAACCAATAACCCTAATCATTATCCTTTTAAATCTTGATCATCTCCATAACATTCATAATTCTTTATTAACTTATTATAATACTTGATCAAAATCATACTTCATATTCATAATCTTTATTCATACTTACTACTTATCTCATAAAATCATAACTAATTATAATACTTGATCCAATATTTAACCTTTAACAACATCATAAATCTTTATCTAATTTAAACATACTTTTTATTCATCTCATAACACAACATAAAATCATAATCTTTTACCTTAATACTTATATTTATTATCTAATAGATTTAAGTAGGAATTAACTAGGGATTATAGACTACGTTATGCAAGATTGAGAGGATGATGATGATGCGAAAACAAAACCAAAAACTGAAGCAGACTGCAGCAACAATGTCGACCCAGATCAGGTCTGTTTGGGTCAGGTTAAACTCGACAGAAACAGCAACAGGTAGCAGCAGGTTTAGCAAGCAACTATTCGATCAAACCTAAGGGTTTTCTTGGGCTGTTTGATCGACAAAAAGACAGAAACAAACAACAATTAATCAATCATAAATGGCCTGTTGTGGATCGAATAAAGCAGCAAGACAGGAGCAAACTTACAAGATTTTTGGATTGTCTTTGTTGCAAAGATAATCAGCAGAATTAGGAAGCAGAAAACGCAAGCAAAGTTGCAGCAAGTTGGAGGGTTTCTTGAACCCGTTTGATCACGAACAGAAGCAGGAATATGATGCAAGTTTGAAGTCTGTGATTGTGGTGGTGTTTTGTGAATGCAGGTGGGATGTTGTGGGGATTTTAGTCGACTGAATAAGGAGGGAAAGCAGGATAGAATGTCGACTGAATAGCAGGATTATACGTGGTGATTTAATCTGGAAAATCACGATGGTTATATAGATAGAGTGAGTTTCCTAATTGCATTCAACTTCTTGGAGATCAAGGAAGGTATTTGAGTTAAACTAGAATTTGGAAACTTAAGGATCAAGTTAATAAACTCCTACAGAAAGCTGCAGCCGAATTGCTTGTGATATATTTACTTATTTTTTTTACGGCATTACTAAATTATAGAAGTATTTATATTTCTTATTATTATTATTATTATTATTATTATTAATATTATTAACATTAGGGTTTTATTATTTAAATACATTTTATTTATTTATTAGACCCTAATCTTTTATAAATTTTTATTTGTTCCAATTAGTTTGTATTAATTTTTATAGTTTACACAATAACACTTTTAAGTATTAGTATATATTTATAGTTTGTATGATAAAGATAGCAAACAAATGCATAAACTTTATATAACAGGAAATATCGATCAAAAGTTAATATTTAATCAATGCTGTTAAATACACGAAGTTTACGATTATAAACAATCCTATTAATGGAACAGAAACAATAGATATAGAAGAAATGAAAAGAAAAATTGAGGGTTGTCATAATTTATATTATTTATTTTAATTCCTTATATATATATATATATATATATATATATATATATATATATATATATATATATATATATATATATATATATATATATATATATATTACGAGAAAATTTATATTTTTTCCTTTTATATATCACAAAATGTTTTTGTAACAAAGTTCTTTTATATAGAAAAATGTTTTCATACGTTTGAAACTAAGTCGAGTAATTATAAATTTGGTTTTTCAGAATCAGTTATATTCCAACTCATTTTTTAAAAAGGTTTCATCTATATCGTTAAACGTTTTCAATATTATAAAAACTAAATAATTTAACTTATACGAGTTAATCATTTTAAAGCATGCATTGAAAGTTAAGCAGGAATCTCCACTAACTTTTATCTAGTTCTCGTTAATTGACACTTTTGTTCTTTCATGTAAATCACTTTACCAATTTCCGAATATTATTAAAAGAACAGATTTCTTAAATCATAGTGGGCCTCATAACAGAGATCCGTAAACATAATAACAATGTATCTGTGTGACAACCCGAAAATTTCCGATCAAATTTAAACTTAATCTTTAAATGATTTAATGTTTCTGACACGATAAGCAAAGTCTGTAATGTTGAAATCTCAAAAACTTTGAACTGTGTTCATGTATTCATTTACCCTTCGACTGCTCTCGATGATTCACGAACAATTATGTGTAAATAGATATGTATGAATATATACATACGTGTGATTATTAAATTGAGAAATATTAATAAAACATTTAACGGTTTGGTTGATATGAAAATAAGTTATGAAATTATTATATGACTTGAAAACATTAACAAAGTATTTGATGAATAATACTTTACATAAATGTATTAGTTTCAATATATTTTTATCGACAGAAATTAAAAGATAATATCAAAAGATTGAATTATCAGATACATTGTGATATGATTAAGGTCTCTGTTGTGAGGTCCACTGTGATTTGAGAAATATATTCTTTTAACAATATTCAGAAAATGGTAAAGTGATTTACATGAAAGGACGAAAGTGTCAATTAATGAGAAATAGACAAAAATTAGTGGAGATTCCTACTTAACTTTCAATGCATGCCTTACAATGATTGTCTCATATCTCTTGATAAGTTAATTATTTAATTTTCATAGTATTGGAAACGTTTTAAGATATAGATGAAACCTTTTTAAAGGATGATTGGGAATATAATTGATTTTGGAAAACCAAATTTATAATTACTCGATTTAGTTTCAAACATATAAAAACATTTTGCTATCTAAAAGAACTTTGGTACAAAAACATTTTGAATATATAAAAGGAAACAATATTAATCTTCTCATAATATATATATAGGATTTAAAATATATAATATAAATGTCGAGAAGTAGGAACATTTTATAGAACTTTAAGATTATTAAAGTTATTACCATTATCTTCTATTGTTAGAATTTTTAGAAGTATATAAAACGATTTGAGTGTCACGTTTTCTTTAAAACGAATATAATTTTGTAAATATCTAGAACCATTTCGACAAATTGTTACTGAGTCATTTTGATAAGGATAAAAGTTTTAACGTTATCTAAAAATCTAGAATCTTTCTAGAAACCTTTTGATAAGGTATAAATAATAACGGTCCGTGGTTTAATTGAATATAAATATATAAATAACTTACAACGTGTAATTAAAAACGTGTATATATGTATTTCTAATTATTTAATAAACAATAATAGTATTCGATTAGTGACTCGATGTATATTTAAATAAGTTAATTAGTATATTTGAGGAGTCAGAGTAAACGCTAGTACATAAGTGATTCATATCAAATTATGTCATATTATGAAAACGATTTTTATGTATATAAACTCTGAAATATAATTAGTTTTGAAAAATTAAATATTATATAGATATTTCTAATATTATAATTCCAAATGAAAATATATGTATATTTTACAAAGTGATAAAATATAATAATAACTTAGTCATAAAACGTTTTGATTTAAAATAATTTTTATTAATACTTTGATATATAACGAGACGATGATTTATAGAAGCAAATGACCAAAACACTTAATTGAATAAGTTACACTTCGAGCAATATAGTTATTGGTGAATTAAGTTTAATTATTGATAAAGGTACACGTCGTGAAACGTAAAGAACAAGTTTTCTCAGCGTACGAAAGGACGTTCGAGAAACCGGAACCGAGACATAAGTCGAGTGACAACGTATAATTCATTAGAACTAAATTTACAAATTAACTATGTACGTGAATTTAATATAATATATAAATAATTATATAAATTAAATATAATATATATATATATATATATATATATATATATATATATATATATATATATATATATATATATATATATATATATATATATATATAAAGTGTCGGCAGGTTAAATAATTCGATTGTGGCCACTTTCACTTAGCCATGTGATCGCATGGCTCTACCATTCAAACCCCATGCGATCGCATGGGGGGGGGGGTAGGTAAAGGAGATGTTCTATAAGTTGATCGATTTCTGGTCGCAGTTCTTATTCCATCTTCTATCTCTCGCACTCTCTCAATATATATATTTATATTTATATATATATATATATATATATATATATATATATATATATATATATATATATATATATATATATATATATATTACTATTATTATTATTATTATTATTATTATTATTATTATTATTATTATTATTAAGATTAATATTATTATTATTAATCGTATTATCATTATTATTAGTAGTATTATTATTATACATAAAATACTACGACTAGGTTCTGCTCGCATGTTTTCAAAACGGGTTTTATGAGCGGGATAGAGCTAAGGAAATTATGGGTTATAACTATGGAGGTTATGGGTATTGTTCGGGGGTATGCTCGTGAGGTCAATCTAGTGTTTATCATTTCCGTTGCGTCTATGTACTTTCCTGCAATATTGAATCACAATATTGATATGTGAGCATTCGAATCTTATCTTTTATATATTAATAGTGTATCCCTGACTAGTGCTCGAGTATATATGATTATGCATGCTTGTATGTTTAATTTTGTCGTTAAATAGTTTATGATAATTTATGAATTTAATACATATGCTACTAGGATAAGGTATTTGATATGCATGTCATTGGAAAGCTGATGAAAAATCAATAACTTTTCATTTAGGAATCGTGTGATTTTGATGAACGGATTAAAAGATATGGTCAACTGAGTTATTATTAATTTTAGTATTATTATTGTTAAAATGATTATTATTATTACTATCGTTGTTATTATCGTAGTTATTATTATTATCTAATTATTATTATTATTATTATTATTATTATTATTATTATTATTATTATTATTATTATTATTATTATTATTATTATTATTATTATTATTATTATTATTATTATTATTATCATTATTAATATAAGTATTATTATTAAAAAAAATTTATTGTTATTATTATTACTATCATTATTATCATTAAGGTTATTATTAATATTATCATTATTATTATTATAATTATTAGTATTATCATTAATATTATTATAATACTTATTAGTATCATTATCATTAAAACTAATATTAGTATCATCTAATTATTATTATTGTCGTTATTATCATTATTATGAAGGCGATATAAAAGAGAACTAAAAGCTATTAAATAAATCGATTAAGAAATAATGAGTATAAGTATTATGATGAAATTAAAATATTGTAAGACATTGATTTAGATAAAAATATCATTTTCATTATCATTATTATTATTATTAAAAGTATTATTAATATTAAAACTATCATTTCTACTAAAATTATCATTTTTAATAAAAATATCATTGTTATTATAAAATATCATTATTATTATCATTTTAGATTATTATTATTATTATAAATTATCATTTTGAATAGTATTATTATTTTATAAAATATTATTATTATTAATGTTAATATTAAAAAGTATAATTATTATTAAAATTATCATGATTAGAAATATCATTTTATCATAATTAATATCATCATTAGTAAATATAAACATGGTTATTATATTTAGTAGAATAATAATAATTATTATTATTATTATTACAAAATAATAAAACTTTTACTTATTATTATTATTATCGATATTATTTTATCAAATGAATATGTGATACAAAGATAATTTACCACATGTAATATAATTACATTAATAATATATACCACTATATTTTTATGATATTAAATGAACTTTATAAATTTTATTACTTAAGATATATAAAGGTATATTTTTATTATATATAAATTTTAATATTAATTTTTATTTATATTATTTACTCTAATAAAATTTGTTAAATATATTTAATAAAATGACTATATTTAAATTATATAATAATCATGTATAGATTTTGGAAGTTATTTTGGGTCAAGTTGACTTTTGTTGACTTTTGCATATTAGTCTCGAGCATTAGGATTGTGATACACTACGGTTTGACCTAAATTGTTAGACAAATATTGACCAACATATAAATATATATAATTAATATAGGTTCGTGAATCCGAGGCCAACCTTGCACTTGTTCAATGCCGGCATATGTATTTTTACTATGAAATATAGTATTGTGAGTTTCATTACTCCCTTTTTAAATGCTTTTGCAATATATATTTTTGGGACTGAGAATACATGCACTTTTATAAATGTTTGACGAAATAGACACAAGTAATCGAAACTACATTATATGGTTGGATTATCGAAATCGAATATCGCCCTTGTGATGAACCATCGTGTACGAATCATCAACAACAGGATCATTACAAGGTTAAGTACTATATGCTGTAATAAAAGAAGTTGCATTCATGATAAAAAAGATGACGTCATAATCGACATCAATTGTTTTACACCAACAGTATGCTTCTACGAATAGCAAGCATGAATAAATGTATGTGACCCTTAGGTCGTTACAAAACTTAGTTTCAAATGAATTTAAGTTTGAGTGCAAGATAAAGTAGTTCATGCAGCGATAACACTAGAGCAGCGGGTGTCTACGGCAACACTAGCACGACAGCGGAAGCAAATAAACTTAAGCACCTGAGAAAAACATGCTTAAAAACGTCAACACAAAGGTTGGTGAGCTATAGTTTAAGTATAACAGTATGTAAGGTAGGCCACAAGATTTCAGTGCTACAAAGAGCGTTTCGAAACAGTATGATAAAGTATATGCTTAACCGTGGGCACTTGGTAACTAACTTAACGTTTATACCCCCTGAAAGTACACTTGGCAAGTGCGTATGTTTACGAAGTATTAAACACTCGTTAAATGCTAGCGCGACTAGCCCGAGTGGGGATGTCAAACCCTATGGATCCATATCTAAGATTCGCGTTCACAGTTTAAAAACCAATGATTAAACGTTACCGAGCTAAAGGGAATGTTTATGCAGTTGTATAACCCACACATATATAAGTTTAAATACTCGTGCCTAGTATGTAAAATATAAAATCCGCATGTATTCTCAGTTCCCAAAATAAGTTAAAGTAAAAAAGGGAATGCTATAACTCACAATGATAAAGTAGCGGTAAAGTATGACTCGGAAAGTAACCAAGTAATGAAGGTTGTCCAAATGGGTCCTTAACCTAAGTCAAATAGTACTAAGTCAGTAAATTGTCTGAATAGGTTTAAAAGTATATAAATTAGGTCTTAAGGGTCATCATCATTCATCATTAAACAAAAGGTGTAAAGTAAGTTTCGTTTATGAAAGTAGTTTAAAACAAAGGCTGAGTTCGGTCAGTCACCACGGCCTCTATACCTACTGAAATAAGGTGAGACTAGTGGCCTTGGCTCCGTATATGAGTCCTTTAGTTGTGGTAAAAATCCCAGAACCAAACTCGTCTTCGTTTGACCGTGACGACGGTCTAAGTGCGAATAGGTCAGAATTTTCAGCACAACGTTAAAAGGACATAGTGATGATCGGAGGGCCATAAATCCTAAACCCTAAGTCGGATTAAGACGAGTCCTATATGAAAAGTTATCTAATCGAACAGAGCTATCTGAAAATCATAATTACAGTAGCCCATCTTGTACGAGTCAGACAAAGAAACAGTAGAACAGTAGGGTCAGTAGGTTCCGGTGGTTCTTGGTGCTTTTTGCATCATCTTAACCAAGGTTTCACCATCATAACATTTGTGCAAGTCCAAGACATGTAGCACAACTCACTTAAGAGTTGTATGAAGTTTGATGAACCAAAGTTATATCAAGGTCTTAGATCTAACACTTGCAAGAACTTTAAAACTAATAATAAGTTACAAACTTGGAAGTGAACTTATGAAATCAAGATCTTAAGATGTAGAACATAGTTTATAGTTTGATCTTGAATATCCAAGACTCAAAAGTATAGATCTAACATAAGTGTACAAAGTTATAATTAAAGAAAGCTTACTTACATGTTCTTGAACTTTTAAAGTTAATTTTTGTTCAAGAAGGTATGACATCAAGACTAATTTGTAATACTTGACCATTTAAACTAACAAACATGAAATTAAATTGCAAGTAAATGAAATAAAAAACTAATTTAAACAAGTTAATAAGTTCATGGGTTGCATACTTTAAAGATTCAAGCCTAAGCTTGATCTTTAAGGAAAGTAAACTTTAAAGTTTACCTCATGAATCACAAGTATGCTTTCAACACATGAACTTTGATCTTTTAAATCTTTAAATGTAGAACATAAACTATAAAGTTTAATCCTTGTATGTTCTTGTTATGAACAAGATAAAGTGAAGAATCAAACTAGAAAGTTTGCTTCTTAGTAATTAGTAAGTAACCAAACAACAACAACAAAGTAAGTACTTGAATATTAAACAAGATCATGTAACAAAACAACAATGAATAACAAATGATGATGATGATTAAGTGTAGCATATGCTACGGTTTTCAAACAAAGAAGAAAAGAGAAGAAGCTTTGTTCTTACAATTTGAGAGAGAATGAGAGATAGAAAGTTGCAAGTTGAAGTGTGTTTTGGAGAATGAGAGAATGGAATGAGAAGTAATGAAAAATGAAAGACAAAAACTCTCTTTGGGCACCCATAGGCCGACGGCCAGCATAAAAAAAGAGAGGGGAGGGAGAAGTTCAAAGGGTCCTTGCATGTAAAGCCTTAAAAGTGTGGATAAAAGATGGGTTTACATGGGGATTATATGTTAACTAGATTCCAATTGTTCTTAACTAACTAGTTTCCATTTACAAGTAATACTTACATGTGATGATGGGCTAATTAAGTCCATATAAGAAGTAGGGTGGGCTAATCAAGTCCATTAAAGTGAGCCCAAGTCCAATTAAGTGATAATTCAAGTAAAAGTCCACTAACACTAGTAAAGGCCCAAGTAATTAACTAATAACTTTAGTTAAATAAAATAATTGATAAAACTTAATCATGAATGTAAATAATATTCTAAAAATATTATTCGTGAAAGTTTCGTGTGTCACAAAGACGTTTCGAGCATTTAAAGTCAAGTATGGGCAATCATGGCATCATGTAAATGTAATAACATACATTCGTTTAATCACAAGTATTAATAATAACAATTATTAATAAATAAACATTGGAAAATCCAGGGTCGTTGCATTACCCACCTGTTAAAGAAAATTTCGTCCCGAAATTTAAGCTGAGGTAGATGGAGGAGTTGGGGAAAGGTGAGGATACTTCCGCATCATTTGATCCTCTCGCTCCCAAGTAAACTCAGGTCCTCATTTGGCATTCCATCGCACTCGGACGATCGGAATCTTGTTGCGTTTCAAAGTTTTGATCTCACGATCCATAATTTCAACAGGTTCTTCCACAAAGTGGAGTTTGTCATCAATTGTAAGTTCTTCCAGTGGTATGATAAGTTCGGGTGCAGCAAGACACTTCTTCAAGTTTGACACGAGGAAGGTAGGATGAACTGAGCTCAATTGTGCTGGTAGATCCAAACGGTAAGCAACGGGTCCAACACGTTCCAAGATTTCAAAAGGACCAATGTATCGTGGGTTTAACTTTCCATGTTTTCCAAAACGGATCACACCTTTCCAAGGTGTAACCTTCAACATTACACGATCACCAATGTTGAATTCAAAGTCTTTACGTTTAAGATCGGCATAACTCTTTTGGCGATCACGGGCAGTCTTAAGTCTAGCTTGAATCTGAGCAATCTTCTCCGTCGTTTCATGGACTACCTCGGGTCCGGTGATTTGCTTTTCGCCTACTTCTGCCCAACAAATAGGAGATCAGTACTTGCGGCCATACAATGCTTCAAAAGGTGCGGCATTAATGCTCGAGTGATAACTGTTGTTGTACGAGAATTCGGCTAGTGGCAAATGCCTTTCCCAGGATTTTCCAAAGTCAATGACACATGCACGTAACATGTCCTCCAAGGTCTGAATCGTTCGTTCACTTTGCCCGTCAGTCTGAGGGTGATAAGCAGTACTCATGTCAAGATGAGTTCCCATGGCTTCTTGCAAAGAACGCCAAAATCTAGAAGCAAAATGGGGATCGTAATCCGAGATGATCGATAAAGGTACACCATGACGAGATACAACCTCCTTGATGTATAGTTGAGCAAGTCTCTCCATTGTATCTGTTTCCTTCATCGCTAGAAAGTGTGCAGATTTGGTAAGACGGTCAACGATAACCCAAATAGTATCGTATCCGCCCACCGTCTTTGGTAGCTTGGTGATGAAATCCATCATTATCCTTTCCCACTTCCATTGTGGGATTTCCGGTTGTTGAAGTAAACCAGAAGGTCTCTGATGCTCGGCTTTAACCTTCGAGCAAGTCAAACACTTACCAACATAAGTCGCAACGTCCTTCTTAAGATTCGGCCACCAATACTGTTCTTTAAGGTCGTTGTACATTTTGCCCGCTCCAGGGTGAATCAAATATCTCGACTTGTAGGCTTCATCAAGTATAAGGTTTCGTAGATCTCCATAATAAGGTACCCAAATTCTTCCGGCATAACATCAGAGTCCAGACTCCCTAACCTCGAATCGAGAGACAAGTATGTTCAAATGTTCGTGAGATATATTCTCCTCCTTGAGAGCCTCATCTTGGGCTACTCTGATCTGGCTGTTGAGGTTCGAATGGATGGTGATGTTCAGAGCCCTAACACAAAGAGGTGCCGTCCTCTCCTTTCGGCTCAAAGCGTCAGCTACAACATTGGCCTTGCCAGGATGATAACGTAGTTCACAATCGTAGTCGTTGAGCGTCTCGATCCATCGACGCTGTCTCATATTCAGTTGCTTCTGATCGAAGATGTGCTGGAGACTCTTGTGATCGGTGAAGATAGTACTCTTAGTTCCATACAAATAGTGTCTCCACAATTTGAATACAAAGACAACGGCACCAAGTTCAAGATCGTGAGTAGTGTAGTTCTGCTCGTGAGTCTTCAATTGGCGGGAGGCATAGGCAATAACTTTTGATCGTTGCATCAGTACACAACCAAAACCGCTATTCGACGCATCACAATAAACAATAAAGTCGTCACTGCCCTCAGGAAGTGATAGGATAGGTGCGGTGGTTAACTTCTTCTTCAAAGTTTGGAATGCTGATTCGTGTGCGGGTTCCCAAATGAACTTCTAGCCCTTGTGAGTCAGCGTGGTCAAAGGACGCGCAATCAGAGAAAATCCTTCAATGAACCGTCGGTAGTAACCGGCGAGACCTAGGAATTGGCGAATATGAGTCGGAGTAGTAGGGGTCTCCAACTTGCTGATAGCTTCAATCTTGGTGGGATCAACTTTGATACCCTGGTCGCTCACAACATGACCCAGAAATTGTACTTCCTTCAAACAAAATTCACACTTGGAGAATTTGGCGTAAAGTTGCTCTTGTCTCAGGAGTTCAAGTACTAGTCGGCGGTGTTGCTCATGCTCTTCTTCGCTCTTAGAGTAGATGAGGATATCATCTATGAAGACGATAACAAACTTATCCAAGTACGGCATGCAGACACGATTCATGAGATCCATGAACACGGCAGGTGCATTGGTTAATCCGAATGGCATCACGAGAAACTCATAATGACCATAACGAGTTCTAAATGTAGTTTTCATCACGTCACTTTCCTTCACCCTCAACTGGTGATAACCGGATCGTAAATCGATCTTTGAGTAAACGCTCGATCCTTGTAGTTGATCAAAAAGATCATCAATTCGTGGAAGAGGATACCAATTCTTGATAGTCAATTTGTTGAGTTCACGGTAGTCGATACACATACGGAAGGATCCATCCTTCTTCTTCACAAACAGCACGGGTGCGCCCCAAGGCGAGAAACTTGGTTGGATAAATCCACGGTCAAGTAGTTCTTGTAGTTGGCTTTGTAATTCTTGCATCTCAGAAGGTGCGAGTCTATAAGGTGCATGAGCTACAGGTGCAGCTCCTGGCACTAAATCGATTTGAAACTCTACTACTCTCGGCGGCGGTAATCCAGGCAATTCTTCAGGGAAGACATCAGAAAATTTGTTCATAATTCGAACGTCGTTCACATTCTTCACCTCGGTTTCTACCGTTTTCACATGCGCTAGGACAGTAAGACGTCCCTTCTTCATAATCTTTTGCGCTTTCACGCAACTAATGAGGTTCAACTTCGAGGTACATCTCTCTCCGTAGATAACCAGTGGCTCACCGTCTCCTTGGGGTATACGAAGAGCTTTATCTCCACAAATAATATCAGCCTTTATCTTACTCAACCAATCCATACCGACTATCACGTCAAAACTTCCCAATTTGATGGGTATCAAATCAATTTTGAAATCTGCACCAGGTATGTTGATAATAGCTCCTCGACTAATATGGTCAACTTTCTCAAGTTTTCCATTGGCGACCTCGACAAGCATACTCTCTTTTAACAGGACTAACGACTAATTAATCTTATCGCAAAAATATCTACATACATAACTTCTATCCGCACCAATATCAAACAAGGCAGAAGCTAAAAGATTGTTGATTTTGAATATACCTGTCACCAAGTTGGGGTTTTTGCGTGCGTCCCTCGCATTAACATTGAAAGCTCTAGCCAGGGGTGGTCCGCCATCTTTTCTTTTATTTGGACATGCATTTATGAAATGGCCCGTCTGCCCGCATTCATAACACTTTTTCGGCCCGTTGGTGTTTGGCTTCCCATTCAAAGTGGTGACCTTGCAGTCCTTCCCGATATGCCCAGCCCGTTGGCACTTTTCGTAGACAACATTGCAATACCCAGTGTGGTGCTTGTAGCACCGCTTGCATTGTGGTAAGGTTCCTTTGTAGTTCGGGTTGAAGTTGGGGTTGTTGTTGGGGTTGGGGTTTCCACCGTTGTTGTTTCCTCTGAAACCCTCATGTCGTTTCGCCGGGTTTTGATCATAGTTCCTTCCTGAAATGTCCCGTTCTTATTGATTAAAAACGTTCCATATTAATTGATTTCGTTGCGAGGTTTTGACCTCTATATGAGACGTTTTTCAAAGACTGCATTCATTTTTAAAACAAACCATAACCTTTATTTCATAGATAAAGGTTTTAAAAAGCTTTACGTAGATTATCAAATAATGATAATCTAAAATATCATGTTTACACACGACCATTACATAATGGTTTACAATACAAATATGTTACAACAAAATAAGTTTCTTGAATGCAGTTTTTACACAATATCATACAAGCATGGACTCCAAATCTCGTCCTTATTTAAGTATGCGACAGCGGAAGCTCTTAATAATCACCTGAGAATAAACATGCTTAAAACGTCAACAAAAATGTTGGTGAGTTATAGGTTTAACCTATATATATCAAATCATAATAATAGACCACAAGAGTTCATATTTCAATACACATCCCATACATAGAGATAAAAATCATTCATATGGTGAACACCTGGTAACCGACATTAACAAGATGCATATATAAGAATATCCCCATCATTCCGGGACACCCTTCGGATATGATATAAATTTCGAAGTACTAAAGCATCCGGTACTTTGGATGGGGTTTGTTAGGCCCAATAGATCTATCTTTAGGATTCGCGTCAATTAGGGTGTCTGTTCCCTAATTCTTAGATTACCAGACTTAATAAAAAGGGGCATATTCGATTTCGATAATTCAACCATAGAATGTAGTTTCACGTACTTGTGTCTATTTTGTAAATCATTTATAAAACCTGCATGTATTCTCATCCCAAAAATATTAGATTTTAAAAGTGGGACTATAACTCACTTTCACAGATTTTTACTTCGTCGGGAAGTAAGACTTGGCCACTGGTTGATTCACGAACCTATAACAATATATACATATATATCAAAGTATGTTCAAAATATATTTACAACACTTTTAATATATTTTGATGTTTTAAGTTTATTAAGTCAGCTGTCCTCGTTAGTAACCTACAACTAGTTGTCCACAGTTAGATGTACAGAAATAAATCGATAAATATTATCTTGAATCAATCCACGACCCAGTGTATACATATCTCAGTATTGATCACAACTCAAACTATATATATTTTGGAATCAACCTCAACCCTGTATAGCTAACTCCAACATTCACATATAGAGTGTCTATGGTTGTTCCGAAATATATATAGATGTGTCGACATGATAGGTCGAAACATTGTATACGTGTCTATGGTATCTCAAGATTACATAATATACAATACAAGTTGATTAAGTTATGGTTGGAATAGATTTGTTACCAATTTTCACGTAGCTAAAATGAGAAAAATTATCCAATCTTGTTTTACCCATAACTTCTTCATTTTAAATCCGTTTTGAGTGAATCAAATTGCTATGGTTTCATATTGAACTCTATTTTATGAATCTAAACAGAAAAGTATAGGTTTATAGTCGGAAAAATAAGTTACAAGTCGTTTTTGTAAAGGTAGTCATTTCAGTCGAAAGAACGACGTCTAGATGACCATTTTAGAAAACATACTTCCACTTTGAGTTTAATCATAATTTTTGGATATAGTTTCATGTTCATAATAAAAATCATTTTCTCAGAATAACAACTTTAAAATCAAAGTTTATCATAGTTTTTAATTAACTAACCCAAAACAGCCCGCGGTGTTACTACGACGGCGTAAATCCGGTTTTACGGTGTTTTTCGTGTTTCCAGGTTTTAAATCATTAAGTTAGCATATCATATAGATATAGAACATGTGTTTAGTTGATTTTAAAAGTCAAGTTAGAAGGATTAACTTTTGTTTGCGAACAAGTTTAGAATTAACTAAACTATGTTCTAGTGATTACAAGTTTAAAACTTCGAATAAGATAGCTTTATATGTATGAATCGAATGATGTTATGAACATCATTACTACCTTAAGTTCCTTGGATAAACCTACTGGAAAAGAGAAAAATGGATCTAGCTTCAATGGATCCTTGGATGGCTCGAAGTTCTTGAAGCAGAATCATGACACGAAAGTAAGATCATCACTTGAAATAAGATTGTTATAGTTATAGAAATTGAACCAAAGTTTGAATATGATTATTACCTTGTATTAGAATGATAACCTACTGTAAGAAACAAATATTTCTTGAGGTTGGATGATCACCTTACAAGATTGGAAGTGAGCTAGCAAACTTGAAAGTATTCTTGATTTTATGAAACTAGAACTTTTGGAATTTATGAAGAACACTTAGAACTTGAAGATAGAACTTGAGAGAGATCAATTAGATGAAGAAAATTGAAGAATGAAAGTGTTTGTAGGTGTTTTTGGTCGTTGGTGTATGGATTAGATATAAAGGATATGTAATTTTGTTTTCATGTAAATAAGTCATGAATGATTACTCATATTTTTGTAATTTTATGAGATATTTCATGCTAGTTGCCAAATGATGGTTCCCACATGTGTTAGGTGACTCACATGGGCTGCTAAGAGCTGATCATTGGAGTGTATATACCAATAGTACATACATCTAAAAGCTGTGTATTGTACGAGTACGAATACGGGTGCATACGAGTAGAATTGTTGATGAAACTGAACGAGGATGTAATTGTAAGCATTTTTGTTAAGTAGAAGTATTTTGATAAGTGTATTGAAGTCTTTCAAAAGTGTATAAATACATATTAAAACACTACATGTATATACATTTTAACTGAGTCGTTAAGTCATCGTTAGTCGTTACATGTAAGTGTTGTTTTGAAACCTTTAGGTTAACGATCTTGTTAAATGTTGTTAACCCAATGTTTATAATATCAAATGAGATTTTAAATTATTATATTATCATGATATTATCATGTATGAATATCTCTTAATATGATATATACATTAAATGTCTTTACAACGATAATCGTTACATATATGTCTCGTTTAAAAATCATTAAGTTAGTAGTCTTGTTTTTACATATGTAGTTCATTGTTAATATACTTAATGATATGTTTACTTATCATAGTATCATGTTAACTATATATATATCCATATATATGTCATCATATAGTTTTTACAAGTTTTAACGTTCGTGAATCACCGGTCAACTTGGGTGGTCAATTGTCTATATGAAACATATTTCAATTAATCAAGTCTTAACAAGTTTGATTGCTTTACATGTTGGAAACATTTAATCATGTAAATATCAATCTCAATTAATATATATAAACATGGAAAAGTTCGGGTCACTACAGTACCTACCCGTTAAATAAATTTCGTCCCGAAATTTTAAGCTGTTGAAGGTGTTGACGAATCTTCTGGAAATAGATGCGGGTATTTCTTCTTCATCTGATCTTCACGCTCCCAGGTGAACTCGGGTCCTCTACGAGCATTCCATCGAACCTTAACAATTGGTATCTTGTTTTGCTTAAGTCTTTTAACCTCACGATCCATTATTTCGACGGGTTCTTCGATGAATTGAAGTTTTTCGTTGATTTGGATTTCATCTAACGGAATAGTGAGATCTTCTTTAGCAAAACATTTCTTTAAATTCGAGACATGGAAAGTGTTATGTACAGCCGCGAGTTGTTGAGGTAACTCTAGTCGGTAAGCTACTGGTCCGATACGATCAATAATCTTGAATGGTCCAATATACCTTGGATTTAATTTCCCTCGTTTACCAAATCGAACAACGCCTTTCCAAGGTGCAACTTTAAGCATGACCATCTCTCCAATTTCAAATTCTATATCTTTTCTTTTAATGTCAGCGTAGCTCTTTTGCCGACTTTGGGCGGTTTTCAACCGTTGTTGAATTTGGATGATCTTCTCGGTAGTTTCTTGTATAATCTCCGGACCCGTAATCTGTCTATCCCCCACTTCACTCCAACAAATCGGAGACCTGCACTTTCTACCATAAAGTGCTTCAAACGGCGCCATCTCAATGCTTGAATGGTAGCTGTTGTTGTAGGAAAATTCTGCTAACGGTAGATGTCGATCCCAACTGTTTCCGAAATCAATAACACATGCTCGTAGCATGTCTTCAAGCGTTTGTATCGTCCTTTCGCTCTGCCCATCAGTTTGTGGATGATAGGCAGTACTCATGTCTAGACGAGTTCCTAATGCTTGCTGTAATGTCTGCCAGAATCTTGAAATAAATCTGCCATCCCTATCAGAGATAATAGAGATTGGTATTCCATGTCTGGAGATGACTTCCTTCAAATACAGTCGTGCTAACTTCTCCATCTTGTCATCTTCTCTTATTGGCAAGAAGTGTGCTGATTTGGTGAGACGGTCAACTATTATCCAAATAGTATCAAAACCACTTGCAGTCCTTGGCAATTTAGTGATGAAATCCATGGTAATGTTTTCCCATTTCCATTCCGGGATTTCGGGTTGTTGAAGTAGACCTGATGGTTTCTGATGCTCAGCTTTGACCTTAGAACACATCAAACATTCTCCTACGTATTTAGCAACATCGGCTTTCATACCCGGCCACCAAAAATGTTTCTTGAGATCCTTGTACATCTTCCCCGTTCCAGGATGTATTGAGTATCTGGTTTTATGAGCTTCTCTAAGTACCATTTCTCTCATATCTCCAAATTTTGGTACCCAAATCCTTTCAGACCTATACCGGGTTCCGTCTTCCCGAATATTAAGATGCTTCTCCGATCCTTTGGGTATTTCATCCTTTAAATTTCCCTCTTTTAAAACTCCTTGTTGCGCCTCCTTTATTTGAGTAGTAATGTTATTATGAATCATTATATTCATAGATTTTACTCGAATGGGTTCTCTGTCCTTCCTTCTCAAGGCATCGGCTACCACATTTGCCTTCCCCGGGTGGTAACGAATCTCAAAGTCGTAATCATTCAATAATTCAATCCACCTACGCTGCCTCATATTCAGTTGTTTCTGATTAAATATGTGTTGAAGACTTTTGTGGTCGGTATATATAATACTTTTGACCCCATATAAGTAGTGCCTCCAAGTCTTTAATGCAAAAACAACCGCGCCTAATTCCAAATCATGCGTCGTATAATTTTGTTCGTGAATCTTCAATTGTCTAGACGCATAAGCAATCACCTTCGTTCGTTGCATTAATACACAACCGAGACCTTGCTTTGATGCATCACAATAAATCACAAAATCATCATTCCCTTCAGGCAATGACAATATAGGTGCCGTAGTTAGCTTTTTCTTCAATAACTGAAACGCTTTCTCTTGTTCATCATTCCATTCAAATTTTTTCCCTTTATGCGTTAATGCAGTCAAGGGTTTTGCTATTCTGGAAAAGTCTTGGATGAACCTTCTGTAGTAACCAGCTAGTCCTAAAAACTGGCGTATGTGTTTCGGAGTTTTCGGGGTTTCCCACTTTTCAACAGTTTCTATCTTTGCCGGATCCACCTTAATACCTTCTTTGTTCACTATGTGACCGAGGAATTGAACTTCTTCCAACCAAAATGCACACTTTGAAAACTTAGCGTACAATTCTTCCTTCCTCAATACTTCTAACACCTTTCTCAAATGTTCACCGTGTTCTTGGTCATTCTTTGAGTAAATAAGTATGTCATCAATGAAAACAATGACAAACTTGTCAAGGTATGGTCCACACACTCGGTTCATAAGGTCCATGAACACAGCTGGTGCATTAGTTAAACCAAACGGCATGACCATAAACTCGTAATGACCGTAACGTGTTCTGAAAGCAGTCTTTGGAATATCATCTTCTTTCACCCGCATTTGATGATACCCGGAACGTAAGTCAATCTTTGAATAAACAGACGAGCCTTGTAGTTGATCAAATAAGTCATCGATTCTCGGTAGTGGGTAGCGGTTCTTGATGGTAAGTTTGTTCAACTCTCGGTAGTCGATACACAACCTGAATGTACCATCTTTCTTCTTGACAAACAAAACAGGAGCTCCCCACGGTGATGTGCTTGGTCGAATGAAACCACGCTCTAAAAGTTCTTGTAATTGGCTTTGTAGTTCTTTCATCTCGCTGGGTGCGAGTCTGTAAGGAGCACGAGCTATTGGTGCAGCTCCTGGTACAAGATCTATTTGAAATTCAACGGATCGATGTGGGGGTAATCCCGGTAATTCTTTCGGAAATACATCAGGAAATTCTTTTGCGACGGGAACATCATTGATGCTCTTTTCTTCAGTTTGTACTTTCTCGACGTGTGCTAGAACAGCATAGCAACCTTTTCTTATTAGTTTTTGTGCCTTCAAATTACTAATAAGATGTAGCTTCGTGTTGCCCTTTCCTCCGTACACCATTAAGGGTTTTCCTTTTTCTCGTATAATGCGAATTGCATTTTTGTAACAAACGATCTCCGCTTTCACTTCTTTCAACCAGTCCATACCGATTATCACATCAAAACTCCCTAACTCTACTGGTATCAAATCAATCTTAAATGTTTCGCTAACCAGTTTAATTTCTCGATTCCGACATATATTATCTGCTGAAATTAATTTACCATTTGCTAATTCGAGTAAAAATTTACTATCCAAAGGCGTCAATGGACAACTTAATTTAGCACAAAAATCTCTACTCATATAGCTTCTATCCGCACCCGAATCAAATAAAACGTAAGCAGATTTATTGTCAATAAGAAACGTACCCGTAACAAGCTCCGGGTCTTCCTGTGCCTCTGCCGCATTAATATTGAAAACTCTTCCACGGCCTTGTCCATTCGTGTTCTCCTGGTTCGGGCAATTTCTAATAATGTGGCCCGGTTTTCCACATTTATAACAAACTACATTGGCATAACTTGCTCCGACACTACTTGCTCCGCCATTACTCGTTCCGACACCATTTGTTCCTTTCGTTCTATTAACCCCTGGTCCGTAGACCTCACACTTCGCCGCGCTATGACCATTTCTTTTACACTTGTTGCAAAATTTGGTGCAGAACCCCGAGTGATTCTTTTCACACCTTTGGCATAGCTGCTTCTGATTGTTGTTGTTGTTGCGGTTATTATTGTTGTTGGGATGATTGTTGTAGTTGCTGTTGTTGTTGTTGTTGTTGTTGTTGGGCCGTTTGTTGTAGTTGCGATTGATGTTGCGATTGTTGGGATAATTGTTGCGATTATTGTTGTAATTGCTGTTGTTGTTGTATTGGTGATTCTTATCACCGTTTTCCTCCCACTTTCTTTTGACTTGCTTCACATTGGCCTCTTCAGCAGTCTGTTCTTTAATTCTTTCTTCAATTTGGTTCACGAGTTTGTGAGCCATTCTACATGCCTGTTGTATGGAGGCGGGCTCGTGTGAACTTATATCTTCTTGGATTCTTTCCGGTAATCCTTTCACAAACGCGTCTATCTTCTCTTCCTCATCTTCGAATGCTCCCGGACACAATAGGCACAATTCTGTGAATCGTCTTTCGTACGTGGTAATATCAAATCCTTGGGTTCGTAACCCTCTAAGTTCTGTCTTGAGCTTATTGACCTCGGTTCTGGGACGGTACTTCTCGTTCATCAAGTGCTTGAATGCTGACCACGGTAGTGCGTACGCATCGTCTTGTCCCACTTGCTCTAGATAGGTATTCCACCATGTTAACGCAGAACCTGTGAAGGTATGCGTAGCGTACTTTACTTTGTCCTCTTCAGTACACTTACTTATGGCAAACACCGATTCGACCTTCTCGGTCCACCGTTTCAATCCGATCGGTCCTTCGGTTCCATCAAATTCCAAAGGTTTGCAGGCAGTGAATTCTTTGTAGGTGCATCCTACACGATTTTCTGTACTGCTAGATCCAAGGTTATTGTTGGTATGTAGCGCAGCCTGTACTGCGGCTATGTTTGAAGCTAGAAAAGTACGGAATTCCTCTTCATTCATATTCACGGTGTGTCGAGTAGTCGGTGCCATTTCCTTCAAAATAGTTAAATGGAACAAGTTAATCATACAGAATATTAAGAGTAGTTAATAGTATTTCGTAGCATAATATGAACTCATTTATAAAAGCTTTTTCTTCATATTAGCGTTTTATAAGTTTAAATTCGGGTAGTACCTACCCGTTAAGTTCATACTTAGTAGCTAATATACAATTCAACTACTACAATTCTATATGAAAAACTGATTATAATAATATTTCGCGTTCAAACTTTTATACAATATTTTACAAACTTACAATACCGCTTATTTTACATAAAGCATGAAATATAGCACACAATAACTTTGATACAAGATAGTTGTGAAGATAATTCTAGCTAGTACACAAGTCATTCAGCAAAGGCAATAAAGACACGTAATTCATACGTCCAGAAACAAGTCATGCATTCTGGTTTTACTAGGACTACTTCCCATCCTTGGTCTTGTGCAACATAACCGTTATGGCCGTTGATAAGACAGCGTGTTGTAACGTCGTCAAAGGGACGAGGGTTACGTAATGTCCAACAGTCCCGTAATAATCTAAAAACCTCATTTCTTACCCCAATTACCGACTCCGTCACTTGTGGAAACGTTTTGTTTAATAGTTGTAGCCCGATGTTCTTGTTCTCACTTTGGTGAGAAGCGAACATTACTAATCCGTAAGCATAACATGCTTCTTTATGTTGCATGTTAGCCGCTTTTTCTAAATCACGAAGTCCAATATTCGGATATATTGAGTCAAAATAATTTCTTAACCCGTTGCGTAAAATAGCATTTGGGTTCCCCGCAATATATGCGTCAAAGTAAACACATCGTAACTTATGGGTTTCCCAATGTGATATCCCCCATCTTTCAAACGAAAGTCTCTTATAAACCAAGACATTCTTGGAACGTTCTTCGAATGTTTTACAAACTGATCTCGCCTTAAATAGTTGTGCCGAGGAATTCTGGCCGACTCTAGACAAGATTTCATCAATCATGTCTCCGGGTAGGTCTCTTAAAATATTGGGTTGTCTATCCATTTTGTGTTTTTAAACTGTAAAATAGACAAGAGTTAGATTCATAAAAAAAATACTTATTAATACAAGCAATTTTTACATATATCATAAAGCATACGAACACTATATTACATATATTACACCACATGAATACAACTATCTTATTCCGACTCGCTCGTTTCTTCTTCTTCTTCGGTTTTGGTTCGTTTTTCCAAATTTCTAGGGATATATGATGTTCCCCTAATACGAGCCGTCGTTGTCCACATTGGTTTAGAAAAACCTGGTGGTTTAGAGGTTCCCGGGTCATTGTTACAACTTAAGGACTTCGGGCGTTGACGATACATATAAAGTTCATCGGGGTTGGAATTAGATTTCTCTATTTTTATGCCCTTTCCCTTATTATTTTCTTTTGCCTTTTTAAATTCAGTTGGGGTAATTTCTATAACATCATCGGAATTCTCGTCGGAATCCGATTCATCGGAGAATTGGTAATCCTCCCAATATTTTGCTTCCTTGGCGGAAACACCATTGACCATAATTAACCTTGGTCGGTTAGTTGAGGATTTTCTTTTACTTAACCGTTTTATTATTTCCCCCACCGGTTCTATTTCTTCATCCGGTTCCGATTCTTCTTCCGGTTCCGACTCTTCTTCCGGTTCCTCTTCGGGAACTTGTGAATCAGTCCACGAATCATTCCAATTTACATTTGACTCTTCATTATTATTAGGTGAGTCAATGGGACTTGTTCTAGAGGTAGACATCTATCACATAATATCAAACGCGTTAAGAGATTAATATATCACATAATATTCACATGTTAAAAATATATAGTTTCCAACAAAATTTGTTAAGCAATCATTTTTCAAGTAAACACGGTCGAAGTCCAGACTCACTAATGCATCCTAACAAACTCGATAAGACACACTAATGCAAAATTCTGGTTCTCTAAGACCAACGCTCGAATACCAACTGAAATGTCCCGTTCTTATTGATTAAAATCGTTCCATATTAATTGATTTCGTTGCGAGGTTTTGACCTCTATATGAGACGTTTTTCAAAGACTGCATTCATTTTTAAAACAAACCATAACCTTTATTTCATAGATAAAGGTTTTAAAAAGCTTTACGTAGATTATCAAATAATGATAATCTAAAATATCCTGTTTACACACGACCATTACATAATGGTTTACAATACAAATATGTTACAACAAAATAAGTTTCTTGAATGCAGTTTTTACACAATATCATACAAGCATGGACTCCAAATCTCGTCCTTATTTAAGTATGCGACAGCGGAAGCTCTTAATAATCACCTGAGAATAAACATGCTTAAAACGTCAACAAAAATGTTGGTGAGTTATAGGTTTAACCTATATATATCAAATCATAATAATAGACCACAAGAGTTCATATTTCAATACACATCCCATACATAGAGATACAAATCATTCATATGGTGAACACCTGGTAACCGACATTAACAAGATGCATATATAAGAATATCCCCATCATTCCGGGACACCCTTCGGATATGATATAAATTTCGAAGTACTAAAGCATCCGGTACTTTGGATGGGGTTTGTTAGGCCCAATAGATCTATCTTTAGGATTCGCGTCAATTAGGGTGTCTGTTCCCTAATTCTTAGATTACCAGACTTAATAAAAAGGGGCATATTCGATTTCGATAATTCAACCATAGAATGTAGTTTCACGTACTTGTGTCTATTTTGTAAATTATTTATAAAACCTGCATGTATTCTCATCCCAAAAATATTAGATTTTAAAAGTGGGACTATAACTCACTTTCACAGATTTTTACTTCGTCGGGAAGTAAGACTTGGCCACTGGTTGATTCACGAACCTATAACAATATATACATATATATCAAAGTATGTTCAAAATATATTTACAACACTTTTAATATATTTTGATGTTTTAAGTTTATTAAGTCAGCTGTCCTCGTTAGTAACCTACAACTAGTTGTCTACAGTTAGATGTACAGAAATAAATCGATAAATATTATCTTGAATCAATCCACGACCCAGTGTATACGTATCTCAGTATTGATCACAACTCAAACTATATATATTTTGGAATCAACCTCAACCCTGTATAGCTAACTCCAACATTCACATATAGAGTGTCTATGGTTGTTCCGAAATATATATAGATGTGTCGACATGATAGGTCGAAACATGGTATACGTGTCTATGGTATCTCAAGATTACATAATATACAATACAAGTTGATTAAGTTATGGTTGGAATAGATTTGTTACCAATTTTCACGTAGCTAAAATGAGAAAAATTATCCAATCTTGTTTTACCCATAACTTCTTCATTTTAAATCCGTTTTGAGTGAATCAAATTGCTATGGTTTCATATTGAACTCTATTTTATGAATCTAAACAGAAAAGTATAGGTTTATAGTCGAAAAAATAAGTTACAAGTCGTTTTTGTAAAGGTAGTCATTTCAGTCGAAAGAACGACGTCTAGATGACCATTTTAGAAAACATACTTCCACTTTGAGTTTAATCATAATTTTTGGATATAGTTTCATGTTCATAATAAAAATCATTTTCTCAGAATAACAACTTTAAAATCAAAGTTTATCATATTTTTTAATTAACTAACCCAAAACAGCCCGCGGTGTTACTACGACGGCGTAAATCCGGTTTTACGGTGTTTTTCGTGTTTCCAGGTTTTAAATCATTAAGTTAGCATATCATATAGATATAGAACATGTGTTTAGTTGATTTTAAAAGTCAAGTTAGAAGGATTAACTTTTGTTTGCGAACAAGTTTAGAATTAACTAAACTATGTTCTAGTGATTACAAGTTTAAACCTTCGAATAAGATAGCTTTATATGTATGAATCGAATGATGTTATGAACATCATTACTACCTTAAGTTCCTTGGATAAACCTACTGGAAAAGAGAAAAATGGATCTAGCTTCAATGGATCCTTGGATGGCTCGAAGTTCTTGAAGCAGAATCATGACACGAAAGTAAGATCATCACTTGAAATAAGATTGTTATAGTTATAGAAATTGAACCAAAGTTTGAATATGATTATTACCTTGTATTAGAATGATAACCTACTGTAAGAAACAAAGATTTCTTGAGGTTGGATGATCACCTTACAAGATTGGAAGTGAGCTAGCAAACTTGAAAGTATTCTTGATTTTATGAAACTAGAACTTTTGGAATTTATGAAGAACACTTAGAACTTGAAGATAGAACTTGAGAGAGATCAATTAGATGAAGAAAATTGAAGAATGAAAGTGTTTGTAGGTGTTTTTGGTCGTTGGTGTATGGATTAGATATAAAGGATATGTAATTTTGTTTTCATGTAAATAAGTCATGAATGATTACTCATATTTTTGTAATTTTATGAGATATTTCATGCTAGTTGCCAAATGATGGTTCCCACATGTGTTAGGTGACTCACATGGGCTGCTAAGAGCTGATCATTGGAGTGTATATACCAATAGTACATACATCTAAAAGCTGTGTATTGTACGAGTACGAATACGGGTGCATACGAGTAGAATTGTTGATGAAACTGAACGAGGATGTAATTGTAAGCATTTTTGTTAAGTAGAAGTATTTTGATAAGTGTATTGAAGTCTTTCAAAAGTGTATAAATACATATTAAAACACTACATGTATATACATTTTAACTGAGTCGTTAAGTCATCGTTAGTCGTTACATGTAAGTGTTGTTTTGAAACCTTTAGGTTAACGATCTTGTTAAATGTTGTTAACCCAATGTTTATAATATCAAATGAGATTTTAAATTATTATATTATCATGATATTATCATGTATGAATATCTCTTAATATGATATATATACATTAAATGTCTTTACAACGATAATCGTTACATATATGTCTCGTTTAAAAATCATTAAGTTAGTAGTCTTGTTTTTACATATGTAGTTCATTGTTAATATACTTAATGATATGTTTACTTATCATAGTATCATGTTAACTATATATATATATCCATATATATGTCATCATATAGTTTTTACAAGTTTTAACGTTCGTGAATCACCGGTCAACTTGGGTGGTCAATTGTCTATATGAAACATATTTCAATTAATCAAGTCTTAACAAGTTTGATTGCTTTACATGTTGGAAACATTTAATCATGTAAATATCAATCTCAATTAATATATATAAACATGGAAAAGTTCGGGTCACTACACTTCCCCTGTTGTTGTTGTTGTTATTGTGGTTATCCCATTTGCACTTCTCACTAGTACCCGCTTCAGTCTTAGTTTTCTCTAGTTCATCGATGGTTATTTGATTCATCAAAGTATGTGCCATGCGCATCGCTTCGGGAACATTCGGTGGCTTGGACGAGGTAACATTACCCTTGATGGACTTAGGAAGTCCCCAAGAGTATCTCTCCATTCGCTTGAATTCCGGGGTGACCATTGTCGGACACATCAGGGCTAACTCTAAAAATCTCCTGTTGTAACCATCAAGGTCATTCCCAACGGCTTTTAATTTCATGAACTCCATTTCCATCTTTTGTATCTCGGTTTTCGGAAAATACTCCTCAATCATGGCACACTTAAATTCTTCCCATGGCGTAGCATACACCTCATCAATGCCTTGTGCCTGTGCCATTGTGGTCCACCACGTGAGCGCGCCGTCAGACAGCGTGCAAGAAGCAAATTTGGTTTTGTTGTCCTTCGAACAGTTGCTAACTCGGAATACTGATTCTAGCTTTTCGAACCATCTAGTGAGACCAACCAGTCCCTCAGTGCCGCTGAAGTTATGTGGTTTACAGCTCTGGAATTCCTTGTAAGTACACCCATTTCGAACGGGTTGAATAACCGGTGGTGGTGGCGGTGGCGGTGGAGCTTGGGGTTGCATTTCCGCAATGGCTGCGGCTACACGTTCTTGGATCATCTCTTCAATTTGAGCAGCAGTAGATGTGGATCGACCGTTAGCCATGGTGTTCTAAACAAAAATTTTGACTCAAGTCAAAATCCAGTATTCAAATAGTAATAATACAGTATATAGTAACCAACATGGAATCAAAACATCACATGTTATTAAATAACGCATCTAGGTACAAATACCACAGAACCATCGTACAGTAATGTAAATAGAACATCGTGCAAGAATTTAAATAACGCAAAGTTCCATTAATAATAATAAGTTTCATACATCTAAATAAGTCCATACAATACATAAGTGAAACATAAAACTACAACTAGATTACATAATGAAATCTAAATACAAAAGCCCTACGGTGAAGGTGGGTGAAGAATGTCCATAACATGGGTCATATGGTCCTCTCGCTTGTCATATGTCCATAACAAGCTCGGAGGGTCTCCACCTCCCTTGTCAATTCCTCGACAGTGGGAGATGGTGGGGCAGGTGGTGCTGGCGGTGCAGGTGGCACCGGTGGTGCGGGTGGTGCCGGTGGTGCAGACTTCACATAACGGGGTGCAGATATTCCGGCTCCAGAAATAGTCAGTACGTAACGGGGTGCCTTACGCACTTGTGGGTCGGCAGGGTACGACACAAGCCGCTTACGAGCAGTCACCCTACGATGTCGACCAAACGCGTCAGTGAAGGCTCGTCCTCCGTTGATCCCCGGAATGATGGTACCGTCGAAGCGATACCGCTTCTTCGGCGGGGTGGAGGGTGGCTGAATAGGTACATCAGCAGGGTCCTCATCATCACTGGAGTCGTCTGAGGAGGTGTCATCGGATGAAGCATCAGTGGATGACGGGTCGTCCGAATCATGTGGTGGCATTACGGGTGGCTGAACTGGCCGTCCTTGAGCGGCCATCATCTGTTGGTAACGAGCGGGTCCGATTGGAATTAGACGTCCATCAGGGGTGCGTCGGGACCAATGGCGATATCGATTACGGAAATGACCTTCCTCGAACTCCGCGGGAATCACAATCTCGCCGGAGCGGGGCTGTGATCCTGAAGGTCCGGGGGCAGATGGAGCTGGAATCTCCGAAGGGTCCTGGGCTCCGCTATAAGTATCCACTGGGGCAGGCGCCTGGCTGCTGGTCCCGGAAGATGAAGCGCCGGGTCACTCGTGGGTAGCGGGGTCGGTGTGTCGGCAGCAGCAGCAGGTGGGGTGGCTGACGAGTCTGAACTGCCCAAAAAGATAGCAGGTGGAATATCCGACATCTGAACAAGGAAAAATAAATTTTTCCATGTCAGTAAGTCATAAAGCAAGCATGTATTAGGCCAACAGTTTAAATCATGTATAACAATAAGTAGCATGGCAATAATAATGAATCGTACAGAGGTAGCATGCAATCGAAAGCATGTAATATCATACAGTAGCAAAATCATGTAGTAGCATACGACATATAGCAGTAAAAGTAAGCAGCAGCATGCAGTAAGTCAGCGGAAACAAGTAAACTAGCAAGTTGTAGATTAGTCCTATTAGTGAATCCTAATCGGGTCGCTCTTAGACTCACTAATGCAACATAATTCCCTACAGCCAATGCTCTGATACCAAATGTGATGCCCTGTACAAAACCATCATGTACGAATCATCAACAACAGGATCATTACAAGGTTAAGTACTATATGTTGTAATAAAAGAAGTTGCATTCATGATAAAAAGATGACGTCATAACCGACGTCAATTGTTTTACACCAACAGTATGCTTCTATGAATAGCAAGCATGAATAAATGTATGTGACCCTTAGGTCGTTACAAAACATAGTTTCAAATGTATTTAAGTTTGAATGCAAGATAAAGTAGTTCATGCAGCGATAACACTAGAGCAGCGGGTGTCTACGGCAAGACTAGTGAAATGTCCCGTTCTTATTGATTAAAAACGTTCCATATTAATTGATTTCGTTGCGAGGTTTTGACCTCTATATGAGACGTTTTTCAAAGACTGCATTCATTTTTAAACAAACCATAACCTTTATTTCATCAATAAAGGTTTAAAAAGCTTTACGTAGATTATCAAATAATGATAATCTAAAATATCCTGTTTACACACGACCATTACATAATGGTTTACAATACAAATATGTTACAACAAAATAAGTTTCTTGAATGCAGTTTTTACACAATATCATACAAGCATGGACTCCAAATCTTGTCCTTATTTAAGTATGCGACAGCGGAAGCTCTTAATAATTACCTGAGAATAAACATGCTTAAAACGTCAACAAAAATGTTGGTGAGTTATAGGTTTAACCTATATATATATCAAATCGTAACAATAGACCACAAGATTTCATATTTCAATACACATCCCATACATAGAGATAAAAATCATTCATATGGTGAACACCTGGTAACCGACAATAACAAGATGCATATATAAGAATATCCCCATCATTCCGGGACACCCTTCGGATATGATATAAATTTCGAAGTACTAAAGCATCCGGTACTTTGGATGGGGTTTGTTAGGCCCAATAGATCTATCTTTAGGATTCGCGTCAATTAGGGTGTCTGTTCCCTAATTCTTAGATTACCAGACTTAATAAAAAGGGGCATATTCGATTTCGATAATTCAACCATAGAATGTAGTTTCACGTACTTGTGTCTATTTTGTAAATCATTTATAAAACCTGCATGTATTCTCATCCCAAAAATATTAGATTTTAAAAGTGGGACTATAACTCACTTTCACAGATTTTTACTTCGTCGGGAAGTAAGACTTGGCCACTGTTGATTCACGAACCTATAACAATATATACATATATATTAAAGTATGTTCAAAATATATTTACAACACTTTTAATATATTTTGATGTTTTAAGTTTATTAAGTCAGCTGTCCTCGTTAGTAACCTATAACTAGTTGTCCACAGTTAGATGTACAGAAATAAATCGATAAATATTATCTTGAATCAATCCACGACCCAGTGTATACGTATCTCAGTATTGATCACAACTCAAACTATATATATTTTGGAATCAACCTCAACCCTGTATAGCTAACTCCAACATTCACATATAGAGTGTCTATGGTTGTTCCGAAATATATATAGATGTGTCGACATGATAGGTCGAAACATTGTATACGTGTCTATGGTATCTCAAGATTACATAATATACAATACAAGTTGATTAAGTTATGGTTGGAATAGATTTGTTACCAATTTTCACGTAGCTAAAATGAGAAAAATTATCCAATCTTGTTTTACCCATAACTTCTTCATTTTAAAACCGTTTTGAGTGAATCAAATTGCTATGGTTTCATATTGAACTCTATTTTATGAATCTAAACAGAAAAAGTATATTTTTATAGTCGGAAAAATAAGTTACAAGTTGTTTTTGTAAAGGTAGTCATTTCAGTCGAAAGAACGACGTCTAGATGACCATTTTAGAAAATATACTTCCACTTTGAGTTTAACCATAATTTTTGGATATAGTTTCATGTTCATAATAAAAATCATTTTCTCAGAATAACAACTTTTAAATCAAAGTTTATCATAGTTTTTAATTAACTAACCCAAAACAGCCCGCGGTGTTACTACGACGGCGTAAATCCGGTTTTACGGTGTTTTTCGTGTTTCCAGGTTTCAAATCATTAAGTTAGCATATCATATAGATATAGAACATGTGTTTAGTTGATTTTAAAAGTCAAGTTAGAAGGATTAACTTTTTTTTGCGAACAAGTTTAGAATTAACTAAACTATGTTCTAGTGATTACAAGTTTAAACCTTCGAATAAGATAGCTTTATATGTATAAATCGAATGATGTTATGAACATCATTACTACCTTAAGTTCCTTGGATGAACCTACTGGAAAAGAGAAAAATGGATCTAGCTTCAATGGATCCTTGGATGGCTCAAAGTTCTTGAAGCAAAATCATGACACGAAAACAAGTTCAAGTAAGATCATCACTTGAAATAAGATTGTTATAGTTATAGAAATTGAACCAAAGTTTGAATATGATTATTACCTTGTATTAGAATGATAACCTACTGTAAGAAACAAAGATTTCTTGAGGTTGGATGATCACCTTACAAGATTGGAAGTGAGCTAGCAAACTTGAAAGTATTCTTGATTTTATGAAACTAGAACTTTTGGAATTTATGAAGAACACTTAGAACTTGAAGATAGAACTTGAGAGAGTTCAATTAGATGAAGAAAATTGAAGAATGAAAGTGTTTGTAGGTGTTTTTGGTCGTTGGTGTATGGATTAGATATAAAGGATATGTAATTTTGTTTTCATGTAAATAAGTCATGAATGATTACTCATATTTTTGTAATCTTATGAGATATTTCATGCTAGTTTCCAAATGATGGTTCCCACATGTGTTAGGTGACTCACATGGGCTGCTAAGAGCTGATCATTGGAGTGTATATACCAATAGTACATACATCTAAAAGCTGTGTATTGTACGAGTACGAATACGGGTGCATACGAGTAGAATTGTTGATGAAACTGAACGAGAATGTAATTGTAAGCATTTTTGTTAAGTAGAAGTATTTTGATAAGTGTATTGAAGTCTTTCAAAAGTGTATAAATACATATTAAAACACTACATGTATATACATTTTCACTGAGTCGTTAAGTCATCGTTAGTCGTTACATGTAAGTGTTGTTTTGAAACCTTTAGGTTAACGATCTTGTTAAATGTTGTTAACCCAATTTTTATAATATCAAATGAGATTTTAAATTATTATATTATCATGATATTATCATGTATGAATATCTCTTAATATGATATATATACATTAAATGTCTTTACAACGATAATCGTTACATATATGTCTCGTTTAAAAATCATTAAGTTAGTAGTCTTGTTTTTACATATGTAGTTCATTGTTAATATACTTTATGATATGTTTTCTTATCATAGTATCATGTTAACTATATATATATATCCATATATATGTCATCATATAGTTTTTACAAGTTTTAACGTTCGTGAATCACCGATCAACTTGGGTGGTCAATTGTCTATATGAAACATATTTCAATTAATCAAGTCTTAACAAGTTTGATTGCTTAACATGTTGGAAACATTTAATCGTGTAAATATCAATCTCAATTAATATATATAAACATGGAAAAGTTCGGGTCACTACAGTACCTACCCGTTAAATAAATTTCGTCCCGAAATTTTAAGCTGTTGAAGGTGTTGACGAATCTTCTGGAAATAGATGCGGGTATTTCTTCTTCATCTGATCTTCACGCTCCCAGGTGAACTCGGGTCCTCTACGAGCATTCCATCGAACCTTAACAATTGGTATCTTGTTTTGCTTAAGTCGTTTAACCTCACGATCCATTATTTCGACGGGTTCTTCGATGAATTGAAGTTTTTCGTTGATTTGGATTTCATCTAACGGAATAGTGAGATCTTCTTTAGCAAAACATTTCTTTAAATTCGAGACGTGGAAAGTGTTATGTACACCCGCGAGTTGTTGAGGTAACTCTAGTCGGTAAGCTACTGGTCCGACACGATCAATAATCTTGAATGGTCCAATATACCTTGGATTTAATTTCCCTCATTTACCAAATCGAACAACGCCTTTCCAAGGTGCAACTTTAAGCATGACCATCTCTCCAATTTCAAATTCTATATCTTTTCTTTTAATGTCAGCGTAGCTCTTTTGTCGACTTTGGGCGGTTTTCAACCGTTGTTGAATTTGGATGATCTTCTCGGTAGTTTCTTGTATAATCTCCGGACCCGTAAGCTGTCTATCCCCCACTTCACTCCAACAAATCGGAGACCTGCACTTTCTACCATAAAGTGCTTCAAACGGCGCCATCTCAATGCTTGAATGGTAGCTGTTGTTGTAGGAAAATTCTGCTAACGGTAGATGTCGATCCCAACTGTTTCCGAAATCAATAACACATGCTCGTAGCATGTCTTCAAGCGTTTGTATCGTCCTTTCGCTCTGCCCATCAGTTTGTGGATGATAGGCAGTACTCATGTCTAGACGAGTTCCTAATGCTTGCTGTAATGTCTGCCAGAATCTTGAAATAAATCTGCCATCCCTATCAGAGATAATAGAGATTGGTATTCCATGTCTGGAGACGACTTCCTTCAAATACAGTCGTGCTAACTTCTCCATCTTGTCATCTTCTCTTATTGGTAGGAAGTGTGCTGATTTGGTGAGACGATCAACTATTACCCAAATAGTATCAAAACCACTTGCAGTCCTTGGCAATTTAGTGATGAAATCCATGGTAATGTTTTCCCATTTCCATTCCGGGATTTCGGGTTGTTGAAGTAGACCTGATGGTTTCTGATGCTCAGCTTTGACCTTAGAACACGTCAAACATTCTCCTACGTATTTAGCAACATCGGCTTTCATACCGGCCACCAAAAATGTTTCTTGAGATCCTTGTACATCTTCCCCGTTCCAGGATGTATTGAGTATCTGGTTTTATGAGCTTCTCTAAGTACCATTTCTCTCATATCTCCAAATTTTGGTACCCAAATCCTTTCAGCCCTATACCGGGTTCCGTCTTCCCGAATATTAAGATGCTTCTCCGATCCTTTGGGTATTTCATCCTTTAAATTTCCCTCTTTTAAAACTCCTTGTTGCGCCTCCTTTATTTGAGTAGTAATGTTATTATGAATCATTATATTCATAGATTTTACTCGAATGGGTTCTCTATCCTTCCTGCTCAAGGCATCGGCTACCACATTTGCCTTCCCCGGGTGGTAACGAATCTCAAAATCGTAATCATTCAATAATTCAATCCACCTACGCTGCCTCATATTCATTTGTTTCTGATTAAATATGTGTTGAAGACTTTTGTGGTCGGTATATATAATACTTTTGACCCCATATAAGTAGTGCCTCCAAGTCTTTAATGCAAAAACAACCGCGCCTAATTCCAAATCATGCGTCGTATAATTTTGTTCGTGAATCTTCAATTGTCTAGACGCATAAGCAATCACCTTCGTTCGTTGCATTAATACACAACCGAGACCTTGCTTTGATGCGTCACAATAAATCACAAAATCATCATTCCCTTCAGGCAATGACAATATAGGTGCCGTAGTTAGCTTTTTCTTCAATAACTGAAACGCTTTCTCTTGTTCATCATTCCATTCAAATTTCTTCCCTTTATGCGTTAATGCAGTCAAGGGTTTTGCTATTCTAGAAAAGTCTTGGATGAACCTTCTGTAGTAACCAGCTAGTCCTAAAAACTGGCGTATGTGTTTCGGAGTTTTCGGGGTTTCCCACTTTTCAACAGTTTCTATCTTTGCCGGATCCACCTTAATACCTTCTTTGTTCACTATGTGACCGAGGAATTGAACTTCTTCCAACCAAAATGCACACTTTGAAAACTTAGCGTACAATTCTTCCCTCCTCAATACTTCTAACACCTTTCTCAAATGTTCACCGTGTTCTTGGTCATTCTTTGAGTAAATAAGTATGTCATCAATGAAAACAATGACAAACTTGTCAAGGTATGGTCCACACACTCGGTTCATAAGGTCCATGAACACAGCTGGTGCATTAGTTAAACCAAACGGCATGACCATAAACTCGTAATGACCGTAACGTGTTCTGAAAGCAGTCTTTGGAATATCATCTTCTTTCACCCGCATTTGATGATACCCGGAACGTAAGTCAATCTTTGAATAAACAGACGAGACTTGTAGTTGATCAAATAAGTCGTCGATTCTCGGTAGTGGGTAGCGGTTCTTGATGGTAAGTTTGTTCAACTCTCGGTAGTCGATACACAACCTGAATGTACCATCTTTCTTCTTGACAAACAAAACAGGAGCTCCCCACGGTGATGTGCTTGGTCGAATGAAACCACGCTCTAAAAGTTCTTGTAATTGGCTTTGCAGTTCTTTCATCTCGCTGGGTGCGAGTCTGTAAGGAGCACGAGCTATTGGTGCAGCTCCTGGTACAAGATCTATTTGAAATTCAACGGATCGATGTGGGGGTAATCCCGGTAATTCTTTCAGAAATACATCAGGAAATTCTTTTGCGACGGGAACATCATTGATGCTCTTTTCTTCAGTTTGTACTTTCTCGACGTGTGCTAGAACAGCATAGCAACCTTTTCTTATTAGTTTTTGTGCCTTCAAATTACTAATAAGATGTAGCTTCGTGTTACCCTTTTCTCCGTACACCATTAAGGGTTTTCCTTTTTCTCGTATAATGCGAATTGCATTTTTGTAACAAACGATCTCCGCTTTCACTTCTTTCAACCAGTCCATACCGATTATCACATCAAAACCCCCTAACTCTACTGGTATCAAATCAATCTTAAATGTTTCGCTAACCAGTTTAATTTCTCGATTCCGACATATATTATCTGCTGAAATTAATTTACCATTTGCTAATTCGAGTAAAAATTTACTATCCAAAGGCGTCAATGGACAACTTAATTTAGCACAAAAATCTCTACTCATATAGCTTCTATCCGCACCCGAATCAAATAAAACGTAAGCAGATTTATTGTCAATAAGAAACGTACCCGTAACAAGCTCCGGGTCTTCCTGTGCCTCTACCGCATTAATATTGAAAACTCTTCCACGGCCTTGTCCATTCGTGTTCTCCTGGTTCGGGCAATTTCTAATAATGTGGCCTGGTTTTCCACATTTATAACAAACTACATTGGCATAACTTGCTCCGACACTACTTGCTCCGCCATTACTCGTTCCGACACCATTTGTTCCTTTCGTTCTATTAACCCCTGGTCCGTAGACCTCACACTTCGCCGCGCTATGACCATTTCTTTTACACTTGTTGCAAAATTTGGTGCAGAACCCCGAGTGATTCTTTTCACACCTTTGGCATAGCTGCTTCTGATTGTTGTTGTTGTTGCGGTTATTATTGTTGTTGGGATGATTGTTGTAGTTGCTGTTGTTGTTGTTGTTGTTGTTGTTGTTGTTGTTGTTGGGTCGTTTGTTGTAGTTGCGATTGATGTTGCGATTGTTGGGATAATTGTTGCGATTATTGTTGTAATTGCTGTTGTTGTTGTATTGGTGATTCTTATCACCGTTTTCCTCCCACTTTCTTTTGACTTGCTTCACATTGGCCTCTTCAGCAGTCTGTTCTTTAATTCTTTCTTCAATCTGGTTCACTAGTTTGTGAGCCATTCTACATGCCTGTTGTATGGAGGCGGGCTCGTGTGAACTTATATCTTCTTGGATTCTTTCCGGTAATCCTTTCACAAACGCGTCGATCTTCTCTTCCTCATCTTCGAATGCTCCCGGACACAATAGGCACAATTCTGTGAATCGTCTTTCGTACGTGGTAATATCAAATCCTTGGGTTCGTAACCCTCTAAGTTCTATCTTGAGCTTATTGACCTCGGTTCTGGGACGGTACTTCTCGTTCATCAAGTGCTTGAATGCTGACCACGGTAGTGCGTACGCATCATCTTGTCCCACTTGCTCTAGATAGGTATTCCACCATGTTAACGCAGAACCTGTGAAGGTATGCGTAGCGTACTTCACTTTGTCCTCTTCAGTACACTTACTTATGGCAAACACCGATTCAACCTTCTCGGTCCACCGTTTCAATCCGATCGGTCCTTCGGTTCCATCAAATTCCAAAGGTTTGCAGGCAGTGAATTCTTTGTAGGTGCATCCTACACGATTTCCTGTACTGCTAGATCCAAGGTTATTGTTGGTATGTAGCGTAGCCTGTACTGCGGCTATGTTTGAAGCTAGAAAAGTACGGAATTCCTCTTCATTCATATTCACGGTGTGTCGAGTAGTCGGTGCCATTTCCTTCAAAATAGTTAAATGGAACAAGTTAATCATACAGAATATTAAGAGTAGTTAATAGTATTTCGTAGCATAATATGAACTCATTTATAAAAGCTTTTTCTTCATATTAGCGTTTTATAAGTTTAAATTCAGGTAGTACCTACCCGTTAAGTTCATACTTAGTAGCTAATATACAATTCAACTACTACAATTCTATATGAAAAACTGATTGTAATAATATTTCGCGTTCAAACTTTTATACAATATTTTACAAACTTACAATACCGCTTATTTTACATAAAGCATGAAATATAGCACACAATAACTTTGATACAAGATAGTTGTGAAGACAATTCTAGCTAGTACACAAGTCGTTCGGCAAAGGCAATAAAGACACGTAATTCATACGTCCAGAAACAAGTCATGCATTCTGGTTTTACTAGGACTACTTTCCATCCTTGGTCTTGTGCAACATAACCGTTATGGCCGTTGATAAGACAGCGTGTTGTAACGTCATCAAAGGGACGAGGGTTACGTAATGTCCAACAGTCCCGTAATAATCTAAAAACCTCATTTCTTACCCCAATTACCGACTCCGTCACTTGTGGAAACGTTTTGTTTAATAGTTGTAGCCCGATGTTCTTGTTCTCACTTTGGTGAGAAGCGAACATTACTAATCCGTAAGCATAACATGCTTCTTTATGTTGCATGTTAGCCGCTTTTTCTAAATCACGAAGTCCAATATTCGGATATATTGAGTCAAAATAATTTCTTAACCCGTTGCGTAAAATAGCATTTGGGTTCCCCGCAATATATGCGTCAAAGTAAACACACCGTAACTTATGGGTTTCCCAATGTGATATCCCCCATCTTTCAAACGAAAGTCTCTTATAAACCAAGACATTCTTGGAACGTTCTTCGAATGTCTTACAAACTGATCTCGCCTTAAATAGTTGTGCCGAAGAATTCTGGCCGACTCTAGACAAGATTTCATCAATCATGTCTCCGGGTAGGTCTCTTAAAATATTGGGTTGTCTATCCATTTTGTGTTTTTAAACTGTAAAATAGACAAGAGTTAGATTCATAAAAAAATACTTATTAATACAAGCAATTTTTACATATATCATAAAGCATAAGAACACTATATTACATATATTACACCACACGAATACAACTATCTTATTCCGACTCGTTCGTTTCTTCTTCTTCGGTTTTGGTTCGTTTTGCCAAGTTTCTAGGGATATATGATGTTCCCCTAATACGAGCCGTCGTTGTCCACATTGGTTTAGAAAAACCTGGTGGTTTAGAGGTTCCCGGGTCATTGTTACAACTTAAGGACTTCGGGCGTTGACGATACATATAAAGTTCATCGGGGTTGGAATTAGATTTCTCTATTTTTATGCCCTTTCCCTTATTATTTTCTTTTGCCTTTTTAAATTCAGTTGGGGTAATTTCTATAACATCATCGGAATTCTCGTCGGAATCCGATTCATCGGAGAATTGGTAATCCTCCCAATATTTTGCTTCCTTGGCGGAAACACCATTGACCATAATTAACCTTGGTCGGTTGGTTGAGGATTTTCTTTTACTTAACCGTTTTATTATTTCCCCCACCGGTTCTATTTCTTCATCCGGTTCCGATTCTTCTTCCGGTTCCGATTCTTCTTCCGGTTCCGACTCTTCTTCCGGTTCCTCTTCGGGAACTTGTGAATCAGTCCACGAATCATTCCAATTTACATTTGACTCTTCATTATTATTAGGTGAGTCAATGGGACTTGTTCTAGAGGTAGACATCTATCACATAATATCAAACGCGTTAAGAGATTAATATATCACATAATATTCACATGTTAAAAATATATAGTTTCCAACAAAATTTGTTAAGCAATCATTTTTCAAGTAAACACGGTCGAAGTCCAGACTCACTAATGCATCCTAACAAACTCGATAAGACACACTAATACAAAATTCTGGTTCTCTAAGACCAACGCTCGGATACCAACTGAAATGTCCCGTTCTTATTGATTAAAAACGTTCCATATTAATTGATTTCGTTGCGAGGTTTTGACCTCTATATGAGACGTTTTTCAAAGACTGCATTCATTTTTAAACAAACCATAACCTTTATTTCATCAATAAAGGTTTAAAAAGCTTTACGTAGATTATCAAATAATGATAATCTAAAATATCCTGTTTACACACGACCATTACATAATGGTTTACAATACAAATATGTTACAACAAAATAAGTTTCTTGAATGCAGTTTTTACACAATATCATACAAGCATGGACTCCAAATCTTGTCCTTATTTAAGTATGCGACAGCGGAAGCTCTTAATAATTACCTGAGAATAAACATGCTTAAAACGTCAACAAAAATGTTGGTGAGTTATAGGTTTAACCTATATATATCAAATCGTAACAATAGACCACAAGATTTCATATTTCAATACACATCCCATACATAGAGATAAAAATCATTCATATGGTGAACACCTGGTAACCGACAATAACAAGATGCATATATAAGAATATCCCCATCATTCCGGGACACCCTTCGGATATGATATAAATTTCGAAGTACTAAAGCATCCGGTACTTTGGATGGGGTTTGTTAGGCCCAATAGATCTATCTTTAGGATTCACGTCAATTAGGGTGTCTGTTCCCTAATTCTTAGATTACCAGACTTAATAAAAAGGGGCATATTCGATTTCGATAATTCAACCATAGAATGTAGTTTCACGTACTTGTGTCTATTTTGTAAATCATTTATAAAACCTGCATGTATTCTCATCCCAAAAATATTAGATTTTAAAAGTGGGACTATAACTCACTTTCACAGATTTTTACTTCGTCGGGAAGTAAGACTTGGCCACTGTTGATTCACGAACCTATAACAATATATACATATATATTAAAGTATGTTCAAAATATATTTACAACACTTTTAATATATTTTGATGTTTTAAGTTTATTAAGTCAGCTGTCCTCGTTAGTAACCTATAACTAGTTGTCCACAGTTAGATGTACAGAAATAAATCGATAAATATTATCTTGAATCAATCCACGACCCAGTGTATACGTATCTCAGTATTGATCACAACTCAAACTATATATATTTTGGAATCAACCTCAACCCTGTATAGCTAACTCCAACATTCACATATAGAGTGTCTATGGTTGTTCCGAAATATATATAGATGTGTCGACATGATAGGTCGAAACATTGTATACGTGTCTATGGTATCTCAAGATTACATAATATACAATACAAGTTGATTAAGTTATGGTTGGAATAGATTTGTTACCAATTTTCACGTAGCTAAAATGAGAAAAATTATCCAATCTTGTTTTACCCATAACTTCTTCATTTTAAATCCGTTTTGAGTGAATCAAATTGCTATGGTTTCATATTGAACTCTATTTTATGAATCTAAACAGAAAAAGTATAGTTTTATAGTCGGAAAAATAAGTTACAAGTTGTTTTTGTAAAGGTAGTCATTTCAGTCGAAAGAACGACGTCTAGATGACCATTTTAGAAAATATACTTCCACTTTGAGTTTAACCATAATTTTTGGATATAGTTTCATGTTCATAATAAAAATCATTTTCTCAGAATAACAACTTTTAAATCAAAGTTTATCATAGTTTTTAATTAACTAACCCAAAACAGCCCGCGGTGTTACTACGACGGCGTAAATCCGGTTTTACGGTGTTTTTCGTGTTTCCAGGTTTCAAATCATTAAGTTAGCATATCATATAGATATAGAACATGTGTTTAGTTGATTTTAAAAGTCAATTTAGAAGGATTAACTTTTGTTTGCGAACAAGTTTAGAATTAACTAAACTATGTTCTAGTGATTACAAGTTTAAACCTTCGAATAAGATAGCTTTATATGTATAAATCGAATGATGTTATGAACATCATTACTACCTTAAGTTCCTTGGATGAACCTACTGGAAAAGAGAAAAATGGATCTAGCTTCAATGGATCCTTGGATGGCTCAAAGTTCTTGAAGCAAAATCATGACACGAAAACAAGTTCAAGTAAGATCATCACTTGAAATAAGATTGTTATAGTTATAGAAATTGAACCAAAGTTTGAATATGATTATTACCTTGTATTAGAATGATAACCTACTGTAAGAAACAAAGATTTCTTGAGGTTGGATGATCACCTTACAAGATTGGAAGTGAGCTAGCAAACTTGAAAGTATTCTTGATTTTATGAAACTAGAACTTTTGGAATTTATGAAGAACACTTAGAACTTGAAGATAGAACTTGAGAGAGTTCAATTAGATGAAGAAAATTGAAGAATGAAAGTGTTTGTAGGTGTTTTTGGTCGTTGGTGTATGGATTAGATATAAAGGATATGTAATTTTGTTTTCATGTAAATAAGTCATGAATGATTACTCATATTTTTGTAATCTTATGAGATATTTCATGCTAGTTTCCAAATGATGGTTCCCACATGTGTTAGGTGACTCACATGGGCTGCTAAGAGCTGATCATTGGAGTGTATATACCAATAGTACATACATCTAAAAGCTGTGTATTGTACGAGTACGAATACGGGTGCATACGAGTAGAATTGTTGATGAAACTGAACGAGAATGTAATTGTAAGAATTTTTGTTAAGTAGAAGTATTTTGATAAGTGTATTGAAGTCTTTCAAAAGTGTATAAATACATATTAAAACACTACATGTATATACATTTTAACTGAGTCGTTAAGTCATCGTTAGTCGTTACATGTAAGTGTTGTTTTGAAACCTTTAGGTTAACGATCTTGTTAAATGTTGTTAACCCAATGTTTATAATATCAAATGAGATTTTAAATTATTATATTATCATGATATTATCATGTATGAATATCTCTTAATATGATATATATACATTAAATGTCTTTACAACGATAATCGTTACATATATGTCTCGTTTAAAAATCATTAAGTTAGTAGTCTTGTTTTTACATATGTAGTTCATTGTTAATATACTTTATGATATGTTTTCTTATCATAGTATCATGTTAACTATATATATATATATCCATATATATGTCATCATATAGTTTTTACAAGTTTTAACGTTCGTGAATCACCGATCAACTTGGGTGGTCAATTGTCTATATGAAACATATTTCAATTAATCAAGTCTTAACAAGTTTGATTGCTTAACATGTTGGAAACATTTAATCATGTAAATATCAATCTCAATTAATATATATAAACATGGAAAAGTTCGGGTCACTACAACTAGCATGACAGCGGAAGCAAATAACCTTAAGCACCTGAGAAAAACATGCTTAAAATCGTCAACACAAAGGTTGGTGAGCTATAGTTTAAGTATAACAGTATGTAAGGTAGGCCGCGAGATTTCAGTGCTACAAAGAGCGTTTCAAAACAGTATGATAAAGTATATGCTTAACCGTGGGCACTTGGTAACTAACTTAATGTTTATACCCCCTGAAAGTACACTTGACAAGTGCGTATGTTTACGAAGTATTAAACACTCGTTAAATGCTAGCGCGACTAGCCCGAGTGGGGATGTCAAACCCTATGGATCCATATCTAAGATTCGCGTTCACGGTTCAAAAACCAATGATTAAACGTTACCGAGCTAAAGGGAATGTTTATGCCATTGTGTAACCCACACATATATAAGTTTAAGTATTTGTGCCTAGTATGTAAAACATAAAATCCGCATGTATTCCCAGTTCCTAAAATAAGTTAAAGTAAAAAGGGAATGCTATAACTCACAATGATAAAGTAGCGGTAAAGTATGACTCGGAAAGTAAGCAAGTAATGATGGTTGTCCAAACGGGTCCTCAACCTAAGTCAAATAGTACTAAGTTAGTAAATCGTCCGAATAGGTTTAAAAGTATGTAAATGAGGTCTTAAGGGTCATCATCATTCATCATTAAACAAAAGGTGTAAAGTAAGTTTCGTTTATGAAAGTAGTTTAAAACAAAGGTTGAGTTTGGTCAGTCACCACGGCCTCTATACCTACTGAAATAAGGTGAGACTAGTGGTCATGGCTCCGTATATGAGTCCTTTAGTTGTGGTGAAGATCCCAGAAGCAAACTAGTCTTCGTTTGACCGTGGCGACGGTCTAAGTGCGAGTAGGTCAGAATTTTCAGCACAACGTTAAAAGGACATAGTGATGATCGGAGGGCCATAAATCCTAAACCGTAACTCGGATTAAGACGAGTTCTATATGAAAAGTTATCTACTAGAACAGACCTATCTGAAAATCATAATTACAGTAGCCCAGGTCTTACGGGTCAGACACTGAAATAGTAGAACTGTAGGGTCTGTAGGTTCCGGTGGTTCTTGGTGCTCGATGCTTATCATGGTTCTCATCCTTGATGCATATAGCTTCAAGTGTACAAATCTTGATGTGTTTGCATCATATTAACCAAGGTTTCACCATCATAACACTTGTGCAAGTCCAAGACATGTAGCACAACTCACTTAAGAGTTGTATGAAGTTTGATGAACCAAAGTTACATCAAGGTCTTAGATCTAACACATACATGAACTTTTTACAAACTTGGAAGTGAACTTATGAAATCAAGATCTTAAGATGTAGAACATAGTTCTTAGTTTGATCTTGAAGATCCAAGACTCAAAAGTCTAGATCTAACATAAGTGTACAAAGTTATAATTAAAGAAAGCTTACTTATATGTTCTTGAACTTTTAAAGTTAATTTTTGTTCAAGAAGGTATGAGATCAAGACTAACTTGTAATACTTGACCATTTAAACTAACAAACATGAAATTAAAGTGCAAGTAAATGAAATAAAAAACTAATTTAAACAAGTTAATAAGTTCATGGGTTGCATACTTTAAAGATTCAAGCCTAAGCTTGATCTTTAAGGAAAGTAAACTTTAAAGTTTACCTCATGAATCACAAGTACGCTTTCAACACATGAACTTTGATCTTTTAAATCTTTAAATGTAGAACATAAACTATAAAGTTTAATCCTTGTATGTTCTTGTTATGAACAAGATAAAGTGAAGAATCAAACTAGAAAGTTTGCTTCTTAGTAATTAGTAAGTAACCAAACAACAACAACAACAAAGTAAGTACTTGAATATTAAACAAGATCATGTAACAAAACAACAATGAATAACAAATGATGATGATGATTAAGTGTAGCATATGCTACAGTTTTCAAACAAAGAATAAAAGAGAAGAAGCTTTGTTCTTATAATTTGAGAGAGAATGAGAGAAAGAAAGTTGCAAGTTGAAGTGTGTTTTGGAGAATGAGAGAATGGAATGAGAAGTAATGAAAAATGAAAGACAAAAGCTCTCCTTGGGCACCCATAGGCCGACATCCAGCAGAAAAAAAGAGAGGGGAGGGAGAAGTTCAAAGGGTCCTTGCATGTAAAGCCTTAAAAGTGTGGATAAAAGATGGGTTTACATGGGGATTATATGTTAACTAGATTCCAATTGTTCTTAACTAACTAGTTTCCATTTACAAGTAATACTTACATGTGATGATGGGCTAATTAAGTCCATATAAGAAGTAGGGTGGGCTAATCAAGTCCATTAAAGTGAGCCCAAGTCCAATTAAGTGATAATTCAAGTAAAACTCCACTAACACTAGTAAAGGCCCAAGTAATTAACTAATAACTTTAGTTAAATAAAATGATTGATAAAACTTAATCATGAATGTAAATAATATTCTAAAAATATTATTCGTGAAAGTTTCGTGTGTCACAAAGACGTTTCGGGCATTTAAAGTCAAGTACGGGCAATCATGGCATCATGTAAATGTAATAACATACATTCGTTTAATCACAAGTATTAATAATAATAATTATTAATAAATAAACGTTGGAAAATCTAGGGTCGTTACAGCCCTTCAAGTCTGGTAACCTAAGAATTAGGGAAATGGCCCCTAATTGACGCGAATCCTAAAGATAGATCTATTGGGCCTAACATGTCATACCCCGTCCTAATCCATCCGGACGAAGTCCACATCGATTATAAACGATTCACAACAGTTGATTACATCGCGAGGTACTTGACCTCCATATGATACATTTTACAAACATTGCATTCGTTTTTGAAAAGACAATCCTTCATTACATCGAAATTAGACGGCATGCATACCATATCATAATATATCTAACTATAATTGACTTAATAATAATCTTAATGAACTCGATGACTCGAATGCAACGTTTTTTGAAATATGTCATGAATGACTCCAAGTAATTTCTCTAATATGAGCAAATACACAGCGGAAGATTTCTTTCATACCTGAGAATAAACATGCTTTAAAGTGTCAACCAAAAGGTTGGTGAGTTCATTAGTTTAACACAAATAATCATTTCCATTATTTTAATAGACCACAAGATTTCATATTTCAATCCACATCCCATACATAGAGATAAAAATCATTCATATGGGTTGAACACCTGGTAACCGACATTAACAAGATGCATATATAAGAATATCCCCATCATTCCGGGATCCTCCATCGGACATGATATAAATTTTGAAGTACTAAAGCATCCGGTACTTTGGATGGGGCTTGTTGGGCCCGATAGATCTATCTTTAGGATTCGCGTCAATTAGGGTGTCTGTTCCCTAATTCTTAGATTACCAGACTTAATAAAAAGGGGCATATTCGATTTCGATAATTCAAGCATAGAATGTAGTTTCACGTACTTGTGTCTATTTCGTCAAATATTTATAAAAGCACATGTATTCTCAGTCCCAAAAATATATATTGCAAAAGCATTTAAAAAGGGAATAATGAAACTCACGCATATAAATATTGTAAAACAGTTAATAAAGCATTTGCATGTATTCTAAGCCCAAAAATGTATATAAAAAGGGAATAATGAAACTCACCTAATGTATTTTGTAGTAAAAATACATATAACGACATTAAACAACTGAACAGTGTAGGGTTGGCCTCTGATTCACGAACCTATATCATTTGTATATATATTAAAATGTATAATCGTATTCGAACAAGTTTATATATTATAACTTGAATTATATATTATACTTATTTAGTTTGTGTATATATTTAAAAATGTTTAATATCTATATATTTGGTTATATTAATATATCTCTATATATGTATGATTAGTATTATATGAAAATATTCTTAATTCGTTATATATAAATATTTATATAAATAATGTTATTATATTTGACATGTGATATGTAAACTATTAATATGATTATAATATATGTATTAAGTATATTTTAGGTACACAATATATATCTGTAACAAAAATGACAGCTTTGACGAAAATGATTTACTAGTAATAATAACTTTATTGATATTGATAATACAAAAAAAAAAAATATAACGATATTGTTTAAAAAGGGTACTTATGTTAATAATAATAATATTAGTACTAACAATTACCAAAAAATGATATTAATACTAATTTTACTGAAAATAATAATAATAACTTGTACTATTTTTATAATAAAATTAATAATAATCCTAATCGTAATCATAGTAATAATAGTAGTGCTAAAATGATAACTACTAATGATAATATTATTCATAATACTTATAATAATAATAATACCTATTATGATACTAACATTAGTAATTATAATACTTATAATAACAATAACAATAATAATAATAATAACACATTAGCAATAATCATAGTAGTAACAATAATAATAATAATAATAATAATAATAATAATAATAATAATAATAATAATAATAATAATAATAACAACAATAATAAATAACATATTAGAGTACCTTAGATTGGAGCTTAAAAAGAAAGAAAAAAAAAGTCCCAGTCTGGAATCGAACATGAGACCACCCGCTAACCCAACATCCATACAAACCATCAAGCTGCTATCTAATTTCTGATTAAACTCAACCATCAATTCCATTTAACCCAGTTATTTTTGTGTCCCCATTCTTCATCTTCTTCCATAAATCCATATAATTCAATCCAAGTTCAAAACGAATTACCAATTAGTTCTAAGCTTTAGTATCAACATAGAACCATATACTTGTTATACATTGGATTGAAAGAAAATAAAAAATAAAAAAAATTATTCTGCTGCTGCTGTCGCTGATTGAGAAGAAAAAAAAATGATTTCGTTTTTAAGAAAGATTTAGACGAAGGTTATAACACAAAACATATTTCAAATCACTTCTAAAATCTTTATCAATCATCAATTTAATCGGAAACATCAACACGAATGCGAATTTAATCCAAGAACACAGTTTGACTTTTTGACAACAGACCTTTGACTCTAAAATTTGAGTTAAATAGAAAGAGTTAGGGATTAATACTTTACAGATAAATCGAGTAGGAGATTTTAAACAGAACTGCATTTACAGATTTTGTTAATTGCTGCGATTTTTGATTTTGGCCCAAAAGTGAAGGTTACAGGACCCGTCAGTTTTCTTTTTAAAAATAAAACTTCTGTTCTTAATTTGTGATATAAAATTGAAAGGCTGTAAAGGATTAAATGTGTTTTCGAATAATTGAAGAGACAAACACGAATTTATCACACTTGTTTTATTGTGAAAAATAGGATCGATCGTACAGACAAGGTAATAAGGTTGAAAGGGATAGCTAGCAGGTACATGAATCTATCTGCATATATCTATTATATACATCTGTATACTTAATCTGATTTTAGGGACCATTATATATTTTATTAATTGTATATTGATTAATCTTATTAATTAGTAGTTATAAATAACTACAATAATAATACTATTAATATAATATTAATAATAATAATACAATAACAATTTATATATATATCAAACTTTATATGTTATAAATTAAAAAAAATTAATACTATTGAATACTAATTTTTAATAATAATAATAATAATGAAAGTAATACTAATTTTTGTACAACACTTATATTTCTTACTTATAATTACACTTAGTATATTAACATTATATATTATAATTATACTATATATTTTATATGATAACATAGGCTAAATATTTAATATTTAAACATCTTAATATAATTGCCTTATATGATATGTGTGTGCATATGAAAAGATAATATATACTATGTATTATATATGTATATATATATTTATAACCTTTATATATTCTAATATACATAAGATATTAACTAATATAGGAATCATATATATCTATACATAGCTTTATATTAGTAATAATTTTCTTGTCTTGTATATTTTACACACTTACTTCTAATGATTCAACTGTATTTTATTATTTCTAATTATTGTATATCCTTACATTTCATTTATTATGTAATACTTGTTTTATAATAATATATATATATTTTTTATATTTATATATTTTATATGCATTACAATATAATTATAATATTAATTATACATAGTACTCATATATTTATATATATATATATATATATTTATATATATATATATATATATATATATATATATATATATATATATATATATATATATATATATATATATATATATATATATATATATATATATATATATATATATATATATATATATATATATATATATATATATATATATATATATATATATATAGATTCATTTTAGATTACACTTAATTACTTTGTATCTTATTTTACATACTTAATTTTTAATGCTTACATTATATTTTAAAAATTCAAATTATTATATATATTTACATTTACATTTATTTATTTATTTAAATACATATTTATTTACATCCAATTGTTCGTGAATCGTTGGAAGCGGTCGAAGGTCAAATGATAATATGAATATAGTTTACAAATTTTGTTACTCAACATTACAGACTTTGCTCATCGTGTCGAAATCAAATAAGGATTAAGTTTAAATCTAGTCGGAAATTCCCGGGTCGTCACAGTACCTACCCGTTAAAGAAATTTCGTCCCGAAATTTGAGTGAGGTGGTCATGTCTAACAATAAAAATGTTTTCATGACGAATATGAGTTGATAAATGAAGTTTTCATCATTATTGATTAATATTGATAAAATACTTTGATTACTTGAAGCGTACAAGGGAAGCTATCACAAAAGATCGAGATGAAGAAATGGAGATTTTCCATGACTTTTGACGTAGTCGCGATTGAATTCCGGAATTCAAGGGATTTAAAGAAAATCTTCTAAATCTAAAAGATTTGATTCTTCGGAGAGTAAGGGGAATTAAGATCTCTATAATTAAATACGATGATCTGCCTCGATTACCCTGTCTGACATTTCCATTATAAATTAAACTCTTCCGTTCCATTATTCTCACCATTCCCATACTTTCTTTCTTAGTTCATACATCTAAAAGAAAATGCTTAATCCAGTTCTAATCCTTGTCCTTATCCTTACTATCACAACAATCATTCTCCTTTTCCAACTTCCACCGGGGGAATCTGTTTTCTTCTTCTTCTTCGCCCTTGTGTTTATAGTGTTTTTAATTCTCTCGTGTCTTTACGTTGCGATAAACATTGATATACACGGTTTGTAATTTCCATGTTGTTATTGGGCTTTATATCATCCCTTATACTTCGAAGTCCTTGCTTCTGTTTTCTATAATCATTGTCATCCCCAGTTAATACTTCCCCCTATTTGCTGCGATTTATACTCCAATTTCTGTTTCGGAGCTTTGTCCCTTCGTTTCTTCTTCTTGCGATTGGGCCTCTCTTGTAATGGTCCAGAATTCGTAGATATAAGTTTCAGAATGAACATTGTTGATATCTTAAGAAAGAAATGGTAATAGCGCAATTTGACTTGTCAAATTACCAGAATATCCTGGAAAAATAGATTTATCAAGAAGATATATTCTCGATATGTTTGGAGAGTAAATAGAATGTAAGAGTCGTGTACATGACACATGATAATGTTAGAGTCTGTGAATCATCACGTTTCATTAGAAACTCAGCATGACTTACTATAATATAATCACGTTGATCAAGTGTCATTATATTATACTAACTCATGCATCAGTTCCCAACATTACTTCAATAACATTCATATTTTAAGCTCGAAAGTTTACAGAATATAGAAACTAACAGTTTCTATATGATGTAATACTGATAGCACGAAGAGATTAATAATTTCAGATAAGAATAGTTATAAAAATATCTTCAGAAATATGGAGGATATTTATAATGAAAGATATGATAATATCTCGCAATATCTAAGATCAGGGGATGATAGAAACTATTGTCTGCAAGGGTTTAGGGTAAGGAGCAAGATATTCACTAAAGACTTCAATGGATCTAGATTTATCTGGGTTCTATGAATTTAGGGTATGTTACTTGTATTTCTCCTTGGTTTCCTTTATGGTTAGCTCAATCCGCTTTCCAGTTCCAACTTTTCTGAGCTTTTCCAATATACTAATCTTTATTATCAAACTTTCGATGATTATGGTCATTTACGGTTATCTACAGTTTCTGCTGCTTCATTCAGCTTTTTCAACATTCAGAGTATTGATTTGTGACTGAGTGATTTTCAGAATTTCAGAATGAGAGATCATAATTCTTAGAGATAAATGTCATATATATAACTGTTGATGTAGATATGCTGTGAGTTTTCAAAGTACTGATTGCTGATTCCCGGTAATTGTTATGGCAATTATTGTTACAGTGTGTAGATGAATACAAGATGGGGTTTCAATGAATAAATATAATGATTCTTCGGAGAAATTAAGTCGATGAGTAATGAAGTTGCTGATAAGTTTCTGTTAATGTGGTGAAATATAAACAGTTTCCCGGTAACGATGACAAAAGGTGGGCTTATAAATCAAGTTATAATAAGTTTAATCCGAATGAAAGTCAAAGTTGATTTGCTGGAGCTATGACAAAATTGGCTAATTGGGAAAGGAATTGTAAAGTTATTTTCGGTAGTAACAACGCCAAAGGAGCTAGCACATATACGTGTTAAACGTTTACTCATGTTCTGAGTGTTTTCAGGTGCATAACTATATGCATCAATCTTTTCTTTCGTTGATGAAGTGTGGTTGGTTCATCCTCTCGATTGAGGTGTTTTCAAGAATCATGAAAGGTTTGAACGCAGATTGTAATCGTCAAGATACAAATGAGGTTTAAAATAAAATCAAGTGGCAACTTGAAGAAGTGTTTAGTTTCATATGTTATAATCAATATTTTAATTCATTTTAATTGTCCAATGTTATTAGTCCACAGTCGATAGTCCACAGTTGACAGTCCAATAATTCATATAAAATTTAATATATAAAATTCGAATTAATTAATACGTATCGTGACCCGTATACATGTCTCAGACTCGATCACAACTCAAATTATATATATTATTGTAGAATCAACCTCAACCCTGTATAGAGAACTCGTTCATTACTGCATATAGAGTGTCTATGGTTATTCCAAATAATATTTATAAATGCGTCGATATGATATGTCAAAACCTTGTATACATGTCCCGATATTTAAAGTGCGTAAAAATAAATAACAAAAATTTAAATGACTAATAATAAAGTGCGTAAAGTAAATAACAGAAATTAAATGACAGTAAATAAAATTGCGAGAACATAAATTGCGATAAATAAACTGCGACAAATAAATTGCGATAATTAAATGGTAATACGGAATTAACAGTTAGCTAGGAACAGTTAGCTAGGATTTTGTTAGCGTGGATTCTTAATAGAATTTCATATTGTTAATTAATCTGTTTCTAATCAATTTTTATTGTGTCCATTATTTCTTCGTTATGCCACTTGATGGATTCTGATAGATCAAAATCCAAATATGTAATTGGATGAATATGGTTATTCTGTGGTGAACGGATTTGTATATCAGTGGATGTAAGTAGGATAGTATATGACTTGTTGAAATAGATTCGAAGAACGTACAATGTAACTTATTAATGTGAAATTTAAATAGTCCTCGGGTATTACCTACCCGTTAAAATATTTTCACCATTAACAGTTTGTACAAGAGAATTTTTAATTACAATCTTTATGAAAACATATATACATATATATTTTCTTCAGATGTATTCATGGATTTAATGAGTTAATATGATATTAAACTCATTTGCTTTTCAGTTGGAACTAGAATAAATAATCTCTAAAACCTTAGAGAATACATATTCACCATGTTGAACGAAGATAAATGAGGTAGAACGATACGTATAACGAAGATCATACTCAAAGTACATATGATGATATTGAAGCATGGATTGTTGATGGTACTGGTGCTGTTATTGATTGTACTGTTGGTGCCGGTGATGTTGCTGAAGCTGGTACATTTTGCACCATATTCTCAGAATTGATTATTCGAGCGCGAAGTTCGTTGACTTATTACTCCAGGATGATTGTCAGTCGGAACGAGCGGATGAATAAGGTTCAGAATTGTGGATAGAATATAATCTTATCGAGTTACCCTAGAAATGAGACTGAAAAATGGTGTTTCGAACAGGTTCGCCGGTAAACGCTTCAGGTTCATTGTCAAGAGGTGAATTCGGTTGGTGGAAGGGATTACCTTCTGCGCGTTTCCATTAATTAAGTCGACTACGAACCCATCAGATGAATTGATAATGGCTGATTGGTTGATTCATGCCGATGACGCTGTTTTCAGAGCTTAGGTGAACATCTATGTCGGAATAGCTGTCGGAATAACTATCGGAATAGCTATCGGAATCTGAGGGATTCGAACTGGTTGAAGGATTCATTGCGTACGATCAGATGAAGGATTTTTGATAAGAAATAGATTATAGGATGTAGATTAGTACCCTGCTATACATAATTTACATATGCATATATAATACTAAAATCCTATAAGTTACAGAGAAATCTACGGAATATGTTAGGCAAAGTTTACAGTAACAGATGGGCTAAGATATGAATTAGCAGATACGCTAAGATATGAATTTTGTCTATACACTATTCATGCAATCAATGCAACAAGACGTGTCTAGACTGAGAATGATAAGCAGATAATTTTCGACACAAAATGATAAGAAAAACTTTTTGACATGCAGACCAGGTCGAAGTCCAGACTCATTAATGCATCCTAACGACTACTAGTTAGACACACTAATGCAAGACCTGGTTCGCTATGACCACCGCTCTGATACCAACTGTCATACCCAGTCCTAATCCATCCGGACAAAGTCCACATCGATTATAAACGATTCACAACAGTTGATTACATCGCGAGGTACTTGACCTCTATATGATACATTTTACAAACATTGCATTCGTTTTTGAAAAGACAATCCTTCATTACATCGAAATTTGACGGCATGCATACCATATCATAATATATCTAACTATAATTGACTTAATAATAATCTTGATGAACTCGACGACTCGAATGCAACTTTTTTTGAAATATGTCATGAATGACTCCAAGTAATGTCTCTAATATGAGCAAATGCACAGCGGAAGATTTCTTTCATACCTGAGAATAAACATGCTTCAAAGTATCAACCAAAAGGTTGGTGAGTTCATTAGTTTAACACAAATAATCATTTCCATTATTTTAATAGACCACAAGATTTCATATTGATGGAATTTGACAATCTTTTAAACAAACATGTTCTACACATTAACAAAGTTCATAAAACCCATTTTATGAAGATTAAAGTAAGCGGAAGCATGTAAAGTTCATGTTATATAACAACCATTTTAAAAGACAAATTCCATAAATATATCAAGTCTTGAATAATATGCTTACATACAACAAGTGGGTTTAGAGTTTTACCTCCTCAAGCTAGTTGAGGGTTACTACAAGATGATGAAGAAGATGATGGAGAATATAGCTTCTAACTTGAAGCCTCAAGTGTGTAATACCCCAAGCTTTTGATGCACCAACACAACCTTTGAATTGTTCGGACTTTAGACACTTGAATGTGTTAAAATAGCTAGCAAAGAACTCTCCTACTACCCCTAAATATTTCGGCCAGAAATATGGACATCAGCAGAATTTTTGTTGCTTATTTTACTTGTATTATCACCCTCTCACTTGAGTCAATGAGTCTTACTTTGGTCTAAGAGTTTTCACATGCATATATGGACATGTGTATCTTAAAAGTAACAATTAAAACAAGCATGGGAGAGCATGGGAGTCCCCAAAATCTGCCCATCCTTTTTTATAAAACAATGTTTTTTAACATATATATATAAATATGTTATATATATATATATATGTATATAAAACATGTATTTGTTTGTTACTTTCACATTTTATAAACCTTTTATAAAATATAACACAATATAATCATTTAAACTTATAAACAATTATATATAAATTATCCAAATAATTTATATCAAGTGATAACATTTTAGAAAACCGATTTTCTAAAATCCAAGTGTCGCGTATTTATTTAACGACCCAATCGTTAAGATTAAATACATATAAAGTGTCGGTAAGCTTGTTATTGGGTATGACGCGACTTGGATCATAACACATTAGCCACATTAATTTAATATGTCTCTCGGGCATTCGAAATACCTTCAATCTCCCACTTGCACGAGAAACATAAGAAATTAATGCAAGTGATGGATACCACCTAACGACCGTCCATCACCCCCAATATGTTATGACTTTGTGCCATTCAATAACATCATCCTTTTCGAGTTCCCATCTCGAATATGAATAGGTGAATCTTTTCATTTTATCCTTTCGTCCTAGATGTCATGTTAAATCCAAGAGACACAGAGTGATCACTCTCTTCTAGATTTAACTTTATCAGGCCTTAGACATCTGACTCTCAACCAATAAGAGGGACAAATTCCATCTTGACTACACACGTCCTAAATATATACCTTGCATTATACCTGAGCTCTTCCTTATGAACTACCATTTTTCAGAATAGCGAAGGAAAGAATCAAGGCACAATACTTGGTAAATATCCGAACCCAATATGTATCTCAGGTCAGAGGATACAATGATATTCGCCTTTACTCAAGATTACATGTGATCAACCACAAAGGCTCCATTTAGTAAATCTTGAGGGCGGGTCTTCCAATATTTGTATCCCACAAATATCTATGAACCTTGGTTGCAACCTTGCCCCACATTCATCCTGTGAATGTATACCAATCCAAGTTCATAATAGTCTGAACCTCACACTTGTTCCCACAAATGTGATCGACTACGGAATTTAGAATAATTTCTTATTCATGGATAAAATATGCAAAATAGGAACATGACTCAAAATAAATTAATACCATAATTATATTAATGAGTTTGAACAATTTTGTTCCGTTACAATACTTAAAACAGATCATGACCAATCACTAGAATATCGAAGCCCTAATGCACAAACATGTCCTGCATGTTTTGATCCATGTAAGAGCTTCGTGAGAGGATCCGCTATATTAAGATCTGTGTGAACTTTGCGAATACATATCTTTCCCTTTTCAACTTCATCCCTTATGTAGTTGAATCTCCGCTCAATGTAACGGGTCTTTTGATGAGCACGAGGTTCCTTGATTTGAGCAATCGCACCCTCGTTGTCACAAAAGATCTCAAGAGGGTCCTGAATGGAAGGGACTACTCCTAAGTCGTCGATGAATTTCTTCATCCATGCAGCTTCCTGAGCTGCCAATGATGCGGCGATGTACTCCGACTCTGTAGTGGATAGAGCAACAACATCCTGTTTTGAACTCTTCCAAGAGACCGCACCTCCATTTAATGTGAAGACATAACCGGATTGTGATCGAGAATCATCACGATCAGTTTGGAAACTCGCATCCACGTAACCTTTTACAGCGAGTTCCTCCTCACCAGACCCATATATCAGAAACATATCCTTAGTCCTCCTAAGGTATTTCAATATACTTTTAACAGCAATCCAATGACTGTTTCCTGGGTTATTCTGGTATCTACTTGTCAGGCTAAGAGCGCATGACACATCCGGTCTAGTGCATATCATTGCATACATGATAGACCCAATGGCAGAAGCATATGGGACTTTCTTCATTCTCTCCTGTTCATCTTTCGTGGTGGGGCACTGAGATGAACTGAGAAGTGTTCCCTTTTGAATAGGTACCAAACCTTTCTTAGAGTTCTCCATCTTGAACCTTTTCAAGATCTTTTCAATGTATGCACTTTGATTTAAACCTATCAGTTTCTTGGATCTATCCCTGTAGATCCCAATCCCCAAAACGTATCGTGCTTCTCCAAGATCCTTAATGGAGAAGCATTTGCTTAACCAAGTTTTAACACCTTGCATTGTCGAAATATCATTTCCAAATAACAATATATCATCCACATATAGTACAAGGAACATGATAGTGCTCCCACTAGCTTTCTTGTATACACAAGCTTCATCACCATTTTTAATGAAGCCAAATTTCTTGGCCTCCTCATTAAAACGATGATTCCACATTCTAGATGCTTGTTTCAATCCGTAGATTGACTTCTTTAACTTGCATACCTTTTTAGGATATTTCGGATCAACAAAACCCTCAGGCTGAACCATATAGACATCTTCCTCAAGATGTCCGTTTAGGAAGGCGGTCTTGACATCCATCTGCCATATTTCATAATCATAATGAGCATCAATGGCAAGTAATATCCTAATAGACTTTAGCATCGCCACAGGCGAAAAAGTTTCATCATAGTCAACCCCTTGAGTTTGAGTGAAACCTTTTGCTACAAGTCTAGCTTTATATGTATCCAAGTTTCCATGTATGTCGGTTTTCATTTTGAACAGCCATTTACAATCAACTAGCCTAGAGCCAGGAGGTTGCGCAACAAGTTCCCAAACTTGGTTGTCATACATGGATTGCATCTCAGCGTTCATGGCTTCCTGCCATTTATCTTTATCAATCCTTGATAAAGCATCTTGGTAGTTTATTGGTTCATCCAAATCAACCACATAGCAACCATCCATGAGAAACCCATATCTCTCGGGAGGATTACTAATCCTACCAGATCTGCGAACGTCTTGTGTATTTTGATCATCCATCTGATCACTCTCAACATTTTCATGTTGAGTGCTAGTGTCAGCCAATTGTGTATCATCTACTTGATCTTGAACCTCTTCAAGATCTATCTTCCTTTCCCTATTTCCTTCCATTAGGAACTTAGTTTCAAGGAATTCCGCCTTTCGAGCAACAAATACATTTTGCTCGGTTGGATCATAGAAATAGTATCCCATATCATCCTTGGGATATCCTATGAAGATACACTTCGTGGATCGAGCATTCAACTTATTAGGGACGTAACGCTTAGGATAAGCTTCACATCCCCATACCTTTAAGTATGATATAGATGGAAGTTTTCCAAACCACATCTCATGAGGTGTTCGTTCCACTTTCTTGGTTGGGGCTATATTTAAAATACGAGCCGCGGAACATAGACAATAACCCCAAAATGATAGAGGTAACGAGCTTCTAGCCATCATAGATCGAACCATATCCATTAGGGTTCGGTTCCTCCTTTCGGAAACTGCATTAAGTTGTGGTGTCCCGGGTGGAGTAAGTTGCGAGATAATCCCACAACTTCTAAGATGATCTTGGAAAGCATCGCTCAGGTATTCACCTCCTCTATCGGTACAAAGTACCTTGATTGTCTTATTGAGTTGATTTTGTACTTCGCTTTGATATTCTTTGAATGCTTCAAAAGTTTCGTCCTTATGTCTTAACCAGTAGACATTTCCAAAACGACTGAAGTCATCAATGAAAGTAACGAAGTATCTTTCACCATTCCTAGCTATGGGCTTAAAGGGTCCACATACATCCGAATGTATTAATCCCAATAAGTCCTTAGCCCTTTCATAGGTCCCTTTGAAAGGTGCTTTAGTCATTTTTCCTTGTAAACAAGATTCACACACATCAAACGAGTCCATCTCATTTGATTTCAAGAGTCCATTCTTTTGAAGTGTATGCATTCGGTTCTTGTTTATGTGACCAAGGCGACAATGCCATATGTAGGAATCACTCAAATTCGTTTTGAGTTTCTTGGTGCTAGTATGGTATATTGAGCTACTAGATGATGTATCATCATGAACCAATTCATAAATTCCATTTGAAGGCGAAGCCTTAAAATAGAATACATTATCTAAATAAACATGGATATCATTATTAACAAAATTAAGATAAAAACCACATTGTTTTAAACGGGAAACTGAAATAATGTTTCGACATAAATCTGGTGCATACAAAACATTGTTCAAAATAAGTTCCAAACCACTTGGAAGCTTTAATACAAAGTCTCCTTGAGCCTTCACTTGCACTTTGGCTCCATTACCCATAAAGAGACTTGATGTTCCCGTTTGCTTGCTACTTCTTTTGAACCCCTGCAAAGAATTGCAAATGTGAGTTCCACATCCAGTGTCTAATACCCATGTATTAGAAGAAGTAATACTAAGCTCTATATATACCATATATATGTTACCTGAGGATTGCCCCGCATCCCTCTTTTCCTTCAACTCCTTAAGGTAGACCGGGCAATTGCGTTTCCAGTGACCCATTTCACCGCAACCGAAGCACGGGTCTTCCTTGGGGTTTGCTTGTCCGGCAACCTTTTGCTTCTTGTTCTTGTTTTTAGTTGGGGTAACCATCCTCCCCTTTCCCTTGCCTTGATGGGCGGGTCCTTTCCTCTTAGCCGCCTTTGGCTTAGAGGTGTTGTTACCTTTGGACCCACCATCATTGATCATTAGCACGGGTGAAGCCCTCTTACCCATGCTAGTTTCCGCCGTCCTGAGCATGCCATGAAGTTCGCCAATGGTCTTATCCATCCCATTCATATTGTAATTAATTACAAATTGGTCAAACCTCTTTGACAAGGAGTTTAGGATAAGATCGGTGGCTAGCTCATTAGATATGTTGAGGTTAAGACGATTTGCGCAATCAATGAGGCTTTTCATTTTGAGGACATAAGAGGATACGGATTGGGTGTCATCCATACGACATGCATGTAGTGCTCGAACCGTTTCGAAGCGCTCGACACGTGCTTGTTGAAGGAACATCTCCTTCAATTGCGTAATCATGTCATATGCACTATGATGTTCGAAATCCTTTTGGAGTTCGGGTATCATAGTGCCAAGCATTAGGCAAGCGACTTGAACTGAACCGGCGCAATACTTGTCATAATAAGACATGCCCTCTAGATCTTCCTCATCCGGTTGGTCGGGAATAGGGTCCTCCAACACATACGCTTTATCCTCAAGTTTGAGGAAAATCCTAAGATTACGGAACCAATCCATAAAGTTCATATGGTTGAGTTTGTCTTTCTCGAGGAGAGACCTTAACGATAGGTTGTTTAGGTTAAGTGGTGCATTTTGCATGTTGTTGTTATTGGTGGCCATCTACAAAATTAACAAAGTTCATTTTAGTATTGATTTTAAATTTAATAAACAATACCCTTTTATAATTAATTGATTCATTAAATATTAGAATCCAACGGTAAATTAAATTTCGGTTAGGTGACCTTTATCCCGTTATTTGATTTAGCTAGGTAGTCATTTATATGACAATTGCAATCCTTTTGCAACTTCTAAATTATGGGATCATGCAATCCTTTTGCATGGCATATTATCCCATCAACGCCTATTTGTTCATCATGCTTCGGTGACCCTAAGTTCATGATTTCCAAATCAAGTCGTCCTACTTGTGTAAACGTGCAAACTTAACATACAAGTGGTTAGGTGACCTTTATCCCACAAGCATGCGAAGTTCACCTTAATCGTATTAGTTTGTTCATGACGGTTAGGTGACCTTTATCCCATCATGAGTTCCCTAATATGTCTAAATGTCACACAAAAGGATGGCGTTTAACTTGTTTATATTGTTTTAGTAAAGGGATTTTAAGTTTTCATAAATTCTAGTTTAAGAAAACATTTTGCCATATACCAACATGCATTTGGTGTATAGCACAATATGAAAAACCAATTTTTATGTCTTATTAGTAAAATCAATTACATGATATAAACCATTTTATATTCAATGTCATTTATGTCCTTAATAACCATTTATTAGTGACCTTTGTTGTTTTAATTATAACCAATTATAATGTCATTTTGCAAGTTGTAAATATGTGATAAATTGTAGCAACCAAACATACAAACACAATAAACATGCAAAACAACCAAGTTCACAATCAAGCCAATTTGGTAGACATTTGTTTAGCCAAAACAAATGTCACCTTCTAAGGGTTATGACAAAGTAGGAGATTTACAAATCTCCTACTAGCTCTTGCATCCATCTTGTGTTCTTCATTCATCTTGAATCTTCATTCTTCATTCTCTTTACAAAAAATATATCCTAATACATTTTTCTAGAAAATGAAATTGCAACCTAATCTATTTTACATACCAAATATAAAATAAATTACAAATGAATAAATATTACAAATTATTACAAACCAAATGAATGAATTAATATTACAAACCATAAGAATGAATAAAACAACCACATCATACACACATGCAACCACAAGGCCAAGGCTTGATTGTGAACAACAACTAACAACAAAACTTGACCAAACTTGAAGTTCCAAACCCATTTTGGAACCCCTAAAATTCTGCCAAAATTAAACCCCACTCAAAATCCAAAATTTTTACATTCTAGTTTCATGCATGTTACTAGATTGTAAGATTGGTGGATTTAAAAGTCATAAACAAGAAGCATATTTCAAAGACCTTGGCTCTAGATACCATTGATGGAATTTGACAATCTTTTAAACAAACATGTTCTACACATTAACAAAGTTCATAAAACCCATTTTATGAAGATTAAAGTAAGCGGAAGCATGTAAAGTTCATGTTATATAACAACCATTTTAAAAGACAAATTCCATAAATATATCAAGTCTTGAATAATATGCTTACATACAACAAGTGGGTTTAGAGTTTTACCTCCTCAAGTTAGTTGAGGGTAACTACAAGATGATGAAGAAGATGATGGAGAATATAGCTTCTAACTTGAAGCCTCAAGTGTGTAATACCCCAAGCTTTTGATGCACCAACACAACCTTTGAATTGTTAGGACTTTAGACACTTGAATTTGTTAAAATAGCTAGCAAAGAACTCTCCTACTACCCCTAAATATTTCGGCCAGAAATATGGACTGCAGCAGAATTTTTGTTGCTTATTTTACTTGTATTATCACCCTCTCACTTGAGTCAATGAGTCTTACTTTGGTCTAAGAGTTTTCACATGCATATATGGACATGTGTATCTTAAAAGTAACAATTAAAACAAGCATGGGAGAGCATGGGAGTCCCCAAAATCTGCCCATCCTTTTTTATAAAACAATGTTTTTTAACATATATATATATAAATATGTTATATATATATATATATATATATATATATATATATATATATATATATATATATATATATATATATATATATATATATATATATATATATATATATATATATATATATATGTATAAAACATGTATTTGTTTGTTACTTTCACATTTTATAAACCTTTTATAAAATATAACACAATATAATCATTTAAACTTATAAACAATTATATATAAATTATCCAAATAATTTATCTCAAGTGATAACATTTTAGAAAACCGATTTTCTAAAATCCAAGTGTCGCGTATTTATTTAACGACCCAATCGTTAAGATTAAATACATATAAAGTGTCGGTAAGCTTGTTATTGGGTATGACCCGACTTGGATCATAACACATTAGCCACATTAATTTAATATGTCTCTCGGGCATTCGAAATACCTTCACATATTTCAATCCACATCCCATACATAGAGATAAAAATCATTCATATGGGTTGAACACCTGGTAACCGACATTAACAAGATTCATATATAAGAATATCCCCATCATTCCGGGATCATCCATCGGACATGATATAAATTTCGAAGTACTAAAGCATCCGGTACTTTGGATGGGGCTTGTTGGGCCCGACAGATCTATCTTTAGGATTCGCGTCAATCAGGGTGTCTGTTCCCTAATTCTTAGATTACCAGACTTAATAAAAAGGGGCATATTCGATTTCGATAATTCAACCATAGAATGTAGTTTCACGTACTTGTGTCTATTTCGTCAAACATTTATAAAAGCGCATGTATTCTCAGTCCCAAAAATATATATTGCAAAAGCATTTAAAAAGGGAATAATGAAACTCACGCATATAAATATTGTAAAACAGTTAATAAAGCATTTGCATGTATTCTCAGCCCAAAAATGTATATAAAAAGGGAATAATGAAACTCACCTAATGTATTTTGTAGTAAAAATACATATAACGACATTAAACAACTGAACAGTGTAGGGTTGGCCTCAGATTCACGAACCTATATCATTTGTATATATATTAAAATGTATAATCGTATTCGAACAAGTTTATATATTATAACTTGAATTATATATTATACTTATTTAGTTTGTGTATATATTTAAAAATGTTTAATATCTATATATTTGGTTATATTAATATATCTCTATATATGTATGATTAGTATTATATGAAAATATTCTTAATTCGTTATATATAAATATTTATATAAATAATGTTATTATATTTGACATGTGATATGTAAACTATTAATATGATTATAATATATGTATTAAGTATATTTTAGGTACACAATATATATCTGTAACAAAAATGATAGCTTTGACGAAAATGATTTACTAGTAATAATAATTTTATTGATATTGATAATACTAAAAAAAAATATAACGATATTGTTTAAAAAGGGTACTTATGTTAATAATAATAATATTAGTACTAACAATTACCAAAAAAATGATATTAATACTAATTTTACTGAAAATAATAATAATAACTTGTACTATTTTTATAATAAAATTAATAATAATCCTAATCGTAATCATAGTAATAATAGTAGTGCTAAAATGATAACTACTAATGATAATATTATTCATAATACTTATAGTAATAATAATACCTATTATGATACTAACATTAGTAATTATAATACTTATAATAACAATAACAATAATAATAATAATAATAATAATAACACAATAACAATAATCATAGTAATAACAATAATAATAATAATAATAATAATAATAATAATAATAATAATAATAATAATAATAATAATAATAATAATAATAATAATAATAATAATAATAATAATAACAATAATAATAAATAACATATTAGAGTACCTTAGATTGGAGCTTAAAAAGAAAAAAAAAAGTCCCAGTCTGGAATCGAACATGAGACCACCGGCTAACCCAACATCCATACAAACCATCAAGCTGCTATCTAATTTCTGATTAAACTCAACCATCAATTCCATTTAACCCAGTTATTTTTGTGTCCCCATTCTTCATCTTCTTCCATAAATCCATATAATTCAATCCAAGTTCAAAACGAATTACCAATTAGTTCTAAGCTTTAGTATCAACATAGAACCATATACTTGTGATACATTGGATTGAAAGAAATAAAAAATAAAAAAAATTATTCTGCTGCTGCTGTCGCTGATTGAGAAGAAAAAAAAAATGATTTCGTTTTTAAGAAAGATTTAGACGAAGGTTATAACACAAAACATATTTCAAATCACTTCTAAAATCTTTATCAATCATTAATTTAATCGGAAACATCAACACGAATGCGAATTTAATCCAAGAACACAGTTTGACTTTTTGACAACAGAACTTTGACTCTAAAATTTGAGTTAAATAGAAAGAGTTAGGGATTAATACTTTACAGATAAATCGAGTAGGAGATTTTAAACAGAACTGCATTTACAGATTTTGTTAATTGCTGCAATTTTTGATTTTGGCCAAAAAGTGAAGGTTACAGGACCCGTCAGTTTTCTTTTTAAAAATAAAACTTCTGTTCTTAATTTGTGATATAAAATTGAAAGGCTGTAAAGGATTAAATGTGTTTTCGAATAATTGAAGAGACAAACACGAATTTATCACGCTTATTTTATTGTGAAAAATAGGATCGATCGTACAGACAAGGTAATAAGGTTGAAAGGGATAGCTAGCAGGTACATGAATCTATCTGCATATATCTATTATCTACATCTGTATACTTAATCTGATTTTAGGGACCATTATATATTTTATTAATTGTATATTGATTAATCTTATTAATTAGTAATTATAAATAACTACAATAATAATACTATTAATATAATATTAATAATAATAATAAAATAACAATTTATATATATATCAAACTTTATATGTTATAAATAAAAAAAAATTAATACTATTGAATACTAATTTTTAATAATAATAATAATAATGAAAGTAATACTAATTTTTGTATAACACTTATATTTCCTACTTATAATTACACTTAGTATATTAACATTATATATTATAATTATACAATATTTTTTATATGATAACATAGGCTAAATATTTAATATTTAATCATCTTAATATAATTGCCTTATATGATATGTGTGTGCATATGAAAAGATAATATATACTATGTATTATATATGTATATATATATTTATAACCTTTATATATTCTAATATACATAAGATATTAACTAATATATATCTATACATAGCTTTATATTAGTAAAAATTTTCTTGTCTTGTATATTTTACATACTTACTTCTAATGATTCAACTGTATTTTATTATTTCTAATTATTGTATATCCTTACATTTCATTTATTATGTAATACTTGTTTTATAATAATATATATATATTTTTTATATTTATATATTTTATATGTATTACAATATAATTATAATATTAATTATACATAGTACTCATATATTTATATATATATATATAGATTCATTTTAGATTACACTTAATTACTTTGTATCTTATTTTACATACTTAATTTTTAATGCTTACATTATATTTTAAAAATTCAAATTATTATATAAATTTACATTTACATTTATTTATTTATTTAAATACATATTTATTTACATCCAATTGTTCGTGAATCGTCGGAAGCGGTCGAAGGTCAAATGATATTATGAATATAGTTTACAAATTTTGTTACTCCACATTACAGACTTTGCTCATCGTGTCGAAATCAAATAAGGATTAAGTTTAAATCTAGTCGAAAATTCCCGGGTCGTCACATAACAACCCTCATTCATGTCTATGGATGGCTTTATTACTTCGAGATTATTATTATACAGACGTCGATGTCTGTGGGGATATTCTATGCATTATGGTTAATGTCGTTTACCAGGTGTTCAATCCATATGAATGATTTTTATGCAGATGGCTATATGCATGCATGATGTTTATGAGAAATGAAAATATGAAATCTTGTGGTCTATTAAAAATGATAGAAATGAATATTGATGATAAACTAATGAACTCACCAACCTTTTGGTTGACACTTTAAAGCATGTTTATTCTCAGGATTGAAAGAAATCTTCCGCTGTGCATTTGCTCATTTTAAAGATTTTACTTGAAGTCATTCATGGCATATTTCAAAGACGTTGCATTCAAGTCGTTAAGTTCATTAAAGATTATGATTAAGCAAATGACAGATTAGGTCATTTATAGTTGAATATTATGAAATGGTATGCACGCCTATCAACTTTCGATGAAATGAAAGTTTGTCTTTTAAAATGAATGTAATGTTTGTAAAATGTATCATATAGAGGTCAAATACCTCGCAATGTAATCATATGTTATTGTATTCGTCCTTATGAATTAGGACGGGTGGTCTCATGTGGTATCAGAGCGGTGGTCTTAGCGAACCAGGTCTTGCATTAGTGTGTCTAACTGATAGTTATTAAGATGCATTAGTGAGTCTGGACTTCGACCTTAGCTGCATGTCAAAAAGTTTTGCTTATCATTCTTGTCAAAAATTACCTGCTTATCATTCTTAGTCTAGACACATCTTACTGTATTGATTGCATGAACAGTGTATAGATAAAATTCATATCTTAGCGTATATGCTAATTCATATTTTAGCGTATCTGTTACTGTAAACTTTGCCTGACATATTTCGTAAATTCCTCCGTAATCTACGAAATCTTTTACTCTATATATATAGATATTCTATGTAATTAGAATACCATCCGATAGCCGGAAATCATTTCATATCAAAAAATCCTTTATTCAATCGTACGAAATGGAACTCGCCACTAGTTCAAGTCCCTTGAATTCCGATATGGAGTTTCACTCGAGCTCCGAAAGCAGTGTGACTGGAATGGATTAACCAATAAGCCATCATCTATTCTAGATGAATTAAGGATGGGTTCATAGCCTACTTAATCACTGGAGACAAGAAGAAGAAGGTGATCCCTTCCATCCACCACATTGCCCTCTTGGCGATGAACCTGAAGCACTTACCAGCGAACCTATTCGAGACACCATTTTCTCCCTCATTTCCAGAGTATCTCGGCACGATTATATACTATCTCAAATTCTAGATCTTATTCACCTGCTCGTTCGAACCACCAATCATCCTGGTGTAATAGAAGAAGTCAACGAGCTTCGCACTCGAGTATTGACTTTGGAGAATATGGTGCAAAGATTACAAGCACCAGCAGCATCACCGGCATCAGTAATACCACCATCATCAACACCAACAGTACTATTACCACCACCACCAACAATCTCCGCATCCCACACCTCAACATCACAATTTGTACCTTAAGCATTAACATCATACGCACTGTAGGTACCAAGGAATACCAACAACAATAACCGATGAAGTATTAATTCATAACTTCATTGGAGAAACATTCTGCGGCGATTATGTAATCTCTAAAGTCTTAGAGATTATTTATTCTAGCCTTAACCATAAATCAGATGTGTGGACCGATATCACACCCCCAAATAGGGCCTGGGTTATAGACTAATTATATCAAATCACAGTTGTATAAACGAGAACGACTCTACATGAGATGTTTTGTTGAGTTTTACAGTGGAAGATAAATATGTCTTTAATTGATATGATATGTAATGAAGACTCCAAGCATAGCAAGCAATCATCATCAAAGCAGTAGATATACAGCGGAAGCAATATTTAAGTACCTGAGAATAAACATGCTTAAAAAGTCAACACGAGGTTGAGTGAGTTCATAGGTTTGTCATAAATAATGATTACAGTAATAATGGTAGACCACAAGATTTAGTTTGTAAAGTTGATCTCCCGCAGGATCAAAAGTTATTCCAATGCGTGATATTTAGACTAAACGTTGTTTGCCCCGTGACAAGTTGTTCTGTCCTTGTCGTTTAATTTCATTATCAAGTAATACAAAGATTTAGTCAAATGTATCGGGGACGTTACTCCTGATAGGCCTATCCCCAATAATTAAGAATGCCGCAGCAATTAAAAATATCACTGTAGGGACTTAATCGGACATAGCCGGGTATAGCATAGTTTAACAGTTGGTACTGATATTTAGACTAGATTTTCAAGTTTACCCCGTACAATTTATCATTTATACTTGTCGGTTGGGGACTTGCTGGTCATAGCCCAACATATCACAGTTTAATAGTTGGTACTTGTATTTAGACTAGACTTTCAAGTTTGCTCCGTAACAAGTTATCGTTTATATTTGTCGGTTGGGGACTTACTGGTCATAGCCCAACATATCACAGTTTAATAGTTGATACGTGTAAAACAGTTATAAAAGTTGCGCATGTATTCTCAGCCCAAAAATATATAAAAAGGGAGCAGATGAACTCACATTAAATAGCAATTGAAGTATTCCACGCAAGAAGGAAAGTAAAGCAAGTAAGTAATCTGGATATCAACCTTGAGGTATAACGTTTGATTAGTTAATGTCTAACTTGACATAAAGTATGTTTATTAATATAGCAACTATATTGACAGTGACGGTTTTCGAGAAAAGTTCCTATTTCTTAAAAGTTTCTATTTTTGGAAACCTACTATTTATGAAAAACTTCCACTTATAGTAAGCTTCTAGTTTAAGAATGTTCGGGTTATAATTCTTAACAAAGATGTTGTACAATCTCACCCAAACTTCATCGCTAACATGCAAGTCACTCGAATGATCTATTGTTACCGAGTGGCCTAGGATCTCTTGACCAGAATCTAAGTCTTGGCATTCGAGATCCACAAGCGTCCCATAATGGTAACAAGGATCACCCTAGGCCACAAGTAGCGGTGATGTTTGTAGTCTTTGTACGCTATCTTTAATTATAACCTTCACGTTAGGTGCGTATATACATATATATTCATTAATTCGATTTTAATTATAACTCCTATATATTAATTCATAAAAATACTTTTATAATTTTTAGTAACATATATTACTAATTATAACATGTTATATATTTTAATTTTAATTGAATATAATTTATAACATTATTTACATGTTTCGGTAAAAAAAATAATAAACCGAAGTAAATAGTAAAAAGTAAAAAGTAAGAAAAGAATACTTACTAGTAGTAATTCTTCAAAGAGAGAATGAGAGAAATTTTGGTGTGAGTTTGAATGAGAAATGAGGGGTATTTATACTTGAAAAAATTAGGTAAAAAGAATAAAATAATTAAAAGAAAAAAAATATTTTAATTTTTAATGAGATTTTAAAATTTAAAAGTATTAAATGTTAGGTCATGGGATAATGTACAAAATAAAATAATAAAAGTAGTTTTCCATTATAATTTTTAATTAAAAAGTAATTTAGTTATTTATTTATTTATTTTATTAAAAAAAATTATTTATTTTAAGGATTTTTTATATATATATTTTTTTAAAATAAACAAATTGATTTACTACTTCTCCAAGAATATTTATCAATATTTTTTTTATTCATAATAACAATACTGATAATAAAGATATTAATTATTGATATCTTGTTTAAAAAGAATATTAATAATAATAATATTAATATATCAAATTAATGCGTAATTATTTACTAATTATTTACAAATAATTGTTCGTGAATCGTCGGAATTAGTCGAGGTTAAATGAAATCATATAAAGATTTTTGTTTAAATTTTGCCGGAAATTTACGGGTTGTCACAGTATCCCCCTGTTAATAGAAATTTCGTCCCGAAATTTAGTTGTTGCCATCAGTCGGCGTTGTTTGTAAACAGGTGAGGATATTTTCATTTTATTTGGTCTTCACATTCCCAGGTATGCTCGGGGCCTTTCGTGAATTTCAACTAATAGGATATTGTTTTGTTTCTAGCGTTTAAATCTTACGATCTATAAATTCTACGAAGTGCATTTTATTATTAATGCGGAGGTTATCTAAAGGATTTAACAAGAGTGTCATTGATTAGGTTTTCCTCAGAAAGAGATGATGACGTTATACAAGCATTTCAATATACATGAAATGTGTGATGAATAATAGTGAGCTTATTTAAACCTTTAGCGTTTATGCCACAATATTAGGGTAGACAAAATAGAGAGGAGTTCATGAAAATCATAATCATGAAATTTGATAGAGATCGTCATACTTTACAACAAGAATGATGAATATGAGTTGAAAAATAGAGTTTTATCGACATTAAATAATATGGATAAAACGATTCGATTATAGAAAGAGTATAAATGAAACTATCACAAAAGAGTGAAATGAGGAAATTAAATGTTCACCTTAACTTTTGATATGGTTAAAGTTGATTTCCAGAATTCAAGGGATTTAAAGAAATCTTCATAATCTTTATAAGATTTGATTCTCCGGTAATTAAGAAAATTAGGATTTTCTTTAATTAAATGCGGTGAATTGTCTCGATTGCTGTGTCTAGAATTTCGCTATAAATTAGCTTCTTCCGTTTCATTATCTTCACCACTTCTATACTTTCTTCCTCAATTCATACTTCCAAAAGATTTCTTAATATGCTCAATCCAGTTTTTATTCTTGACCTTATATTGGTTATCGCCACAATCTTCCTTCTTTTCCAACTCCCACCAGAGGAGTATGTTTACTTCTATTATGCTCTAGGATTTATTATGTTTTTAGTTCTCCCGTGTCTTTATATTGCTATACGCATTGATATACACGGTTTGTAATTTTAGTGTTGTTATCGGGCTTTATATTGTCCCTTATATGTCGAAGCTTCATGCTTTCGTAAAGCAAGCAATGGTCCAGAATTCGTAGGTATGAAGTTTCGAATGATCATAATATACAAAGCAGAAGGAAAGGTAATAGCACGATTTGATTTGTCAAATTACCAGAATATCCGGAAACATAGGACTATCAAAAAAAATATGTTCTTGATATGTTTAGAGATTTAAGTAGAATGTAAGAGTCGTGTAACATGGCAAATGATGATTATAAAGTCTATGAATCATCATCTTCCATTAAAAATTTAGCATGACTTACTGTAATATAATCACGTTGGCCTGACGTCATTATATTATACTAACTCATGCTTTAATTCCCAACACTACTTCAAATCATTCATAATTTAAACTTGAATTTTACAGAATATAGAAACTAAAATAGTTTCCTCTATGATGTGATAAAGATATCGCAAGGAGACAGTTAATTGCGGTCAACAATCGTTATGAAGATATCTTCAGAAATATAGAGGATATTTATAACGAAACATACGGTGATATCTTAGAATTTCTAAGATCCAATGATGAGGAAAATTCTTCTGTTTCCTCTGCATTTAATGTTACCATATCTGAATCATTGGTTATTAATCCGAGATGGTTTAAAAAAATTTTATTTTTAGATGATTAAACGCTGATTGTAATCATCAACGGATCTAATGGTTAACGAATAGGCGTTATTGATTTTAAAAGTAATGAATGATAATTTCGGTGGTTTGATATGATAATTCATCATAGAATATGAATGAATACAATTCATGAGAATCAGAATTGAAGAATGTACAATGTAACATATTAATGTGAGATACAAATATTTCTAGGGTATTATCTACCCGTTAAAATATTTTCAAAATTAACAGTTTGTACAAAAGAGTTTTAATTACAGTCTTTATGAAAATATACATACATATATATTTTCCTTCAGATGTAATCATAGATTTAATGAGTTAGTATAATATTAACTCATTTGATTTACGGTTGAAAAAAGAATGAATAATCTCCAAAACCTTAGAGATTTCATAATTGTCGCAAAATATTTCGCTAATGAAGTTATGAATCAATACATTCATCGTTACACTTGATTTATTATGAAATGGAGTTTATTGTGTTGAAGCAGTGATTAACAATTGTTAAGTCATTAACGAAGGGTGTACATCATAGCATATTAGTGATATGAATTAACCAAGTAGTACATACTAGTTAAGATTCACACTTAATTTCTTAGTACGACAAGATTTATTATTGTTCCAAATCATATATATATATAATGTAGTGACCCGAACTTTTCCATATTTATATATATATTAAATGAAATTGTTATTTTACATGATTAAGTGTTTCCAACATGTTAAGCAATCAAACTTGTTAAGACTTGATTATTTGAAATAGGTTTCATATAGACAATTGACCGCCCAAGTTGACCGGTGATTCACGAACGTTAAAACTTGTAAAAACTATATGATGACATATATATGGTTATATATATAGTTAACATGATATTATGATAAGTAAACATATCATTAAGTATATTAACAATGAACTACATATGTAAAAACAAGACTATTAACTTAATGATTTTGAAACGAGACATATATGTAACGATTGTCGTTGTAACGACATTTAATGTATATATATCATATTAAGAGATATTCGTACATCATAATATCATGATAATATAATAATTTAAAATCTCATTTGATATTATAAACATTGGGTTAACAACATTTAACAAGATCGTTAACCTAAAGATTTCAAAACAACACTTACATGTAACGGCTAACGATGACTTAACGACTCAGTTAAAATGTATATACATGTAGTGTTTTAATATGTATTCATACACTTTTGAAAGACTTCAAGACACTTATCAAAATACTTCTACTTAACAAAAATGCTTACAATTACATCCTCGTTCAGTTTCATCAACAATTCTACTCGTATGCATCCTTATTCGTACTCGTACAATACACAGCTTTTAGATGTATGTACTATTGGTATATACACTCCAATGATCAGTTCTTAGCAGCCCATGTGAGTCACCTAACACATGTGAGAACCATCATTTGGCAACTAGCATGAAATATCTCATAAAATTACAAAAATATGAGTAATCATTCATGACTTATTTACATGAAAACAAAATTACATATCCTTTATATCTAATCTATACACCAACGACCAAAAACACCTATAAACACTTTCATTCTTCAATTTTCTTCATCTAATTGATCTCTCTCAAGTTCTATCTTCAAGTTCTAAGTGTTCTTCATAAATTCCAAAAGTTCTAGTTTCATAAAATCAAGAATACTTTCAAGTTTGCCAGCTCACTTCCAATCTTGTAAGGTGATCATCCAACCTCAAGAAATCTTTGTTTCTAATAGTAGGTTATTATTCTAATACAAGGTAATAATCATATTCAAACTTTGGTTCAATTTCTATAACTATAACAATCTTATTTCAAGTGATGATCTTACTTGAACTTGTTTTCGTGTCATGATTCTGCTTCAAAAACTTCGAGCCATCCAAGGATCCGTTGAAGCTAGATCCATTTTTATCTTTTCCTGTAGGTTTATCCAAGGAACTTAAGGTAGTAATGATGTTCATAACGTCATTCGATTCATACATAAAAAGCTATCATATTCGAAGTGGTAAACTAGTAATCACTAGAACATAGTTTAGTTAATTCTAAACTTGTTCGCAAATAAAGTTAATCCTTCTAACTACACTTTTAAAATCAACTATACACATGATCTATATATATATGATATGCTAACTTAATGATTTAAAACCTGGAAACATGAAAAACACCGTAAAACCGGATTTACGCCGTCGTAGTAACACCGCGGGCTGTTTTGGGTTAGTTAATTAAAAACTGTGATAAACTTTGATTTAAAAGTTGTTATTCTGAGAAAATGATTTTTATTATGAACATGAAACTATATCAAAAAATTATGGTTAAACTCAAAGTGGAAGTATGTTTTCTAAAATGGTCATCTAGAAATCGTTCTTTCGACTGAAATGATCACCTTTACAAAAACGACTTGTAACTCATTTTTCCGACTATAAACCTATACTTTTTCTGTTTAGATTCATAAAATAGAGTTCAATATGAAACCATAGCAATTTGATTCACTCAAAACGGAATTAAAATGAAGAAGTTATGGGTAAAACAAGATTGGATAATTTTTCTCATTTTAGCTACGTGAAAATTGGTAACAAATCTATTCCAACCATAACTTAATCAACTTGTATTGTATATTATGTAATCTTGAGATACCATAGACACGTATACAATGTTTCGACCTATCATGTCGACACATCTATATATATTTCGGAACAACCATAAACACTCTATATGTGAATGTTGGAGTTAGCTATACAGGGTTGAGGTTGATTCTAAAATATATATAGGTTGAGTTGTGATCAATACTGAGATACGTATACACTGGGTCGTGGATTGATTCAAGATAATATTTATCAATTTATTTCTGTACATCTAACTGTGGACAACTAGTTGTAGGTTACTAACGAGGACAGCTGACTTAATAAACTTAAAACATCAAAATATATTAAAAGTGTTGTAAATATATTTTGAACACACTTTGATATATATGTATATATTGTTATAGGTTCGTGAATCAACCAGTGGCCAAGTCTTACTTCCCGACGAAGTAAAAATATGTGAAAGTGAGTTATAGTCCCACTTTTAAAATCTAATATTTTTGGGATGAGAATACATGCAGGTTTTATAAATAATTTACAAAATAGACACAAGTACGTGAAACTACATTCTATGGTTGAATTATCGAAATCGAATATGCCCCTTTTTATTAAGTCCGGTAATCTAATAATTAGGGAACTGACACCCTAATTGACGCGAATCCTAAAGATAGATCTATTGGGCCTAACAAACCCCATCCAAAGTACCGGATGCTTTAGTACTTCGAAATTTATATCATATCCGAAGGGTGTCCCGGAATGATGGGGATATTCTTATATATACATCTTGTTAATATCGGTTACCAGGTGTTCACCATATGAATGATTTTTATCTCTATGTATGGGATGTGTATTGAAATATGAAATCTTGTGGTCTATTATTATGATTTGATATATATAGGTTAAACCTATAACTCACCAACATTTTTGTTGACGTTTTAAGCATGTTTATTCTCAGGTGATTATTAAGAGCTTCCGCTGTCGCATACTTAAATAAGGACGAGATTTGGAGTCCATGCTTGTATGATATTGTGTAAAAACTGCATTCAAGAAACTTATTTTGTTGTAACATATTTGTATTGTAAACCATTATGTAATGGTCGTGTGTAAATAGGATATTTTAGATTATCATTATTTGATAATCTACGTAAAGCTTTTAAACCTTTATTGATGAAATAAAGGTTATGGTTCGTTTTAAAATGAATGCAGTCTTTGAAAAACGTCTCATATAGAGGTCAAAACCTCGCAACGAAATCAATTAATATGGAACGTTTTTAATCAATAAGAACGGGACATTTCAGTTGGTATCCGAGCGTTGGTCTTATGTGATATATTAATCTCTTAACGCGTTTGATATTATGTGATAGATGTCTACCTCTAGAACAAGTCCCATTAACTCACCTAATAATAATGAAGAGTCAAATGTAAATTGGAATGATTCGTGGACTGATTCACAAGTTCCCGAAGAGGAACTGGAAGAAGAGTCGGAACCGGAAGAAGAATCGGAACCGGAAGAAGAATCGGAACCGGATGAAGAAATAGAACCGGTGGGGGAAATAATAAAACGGTTAAGTAAAAGAAAATCCTCAACCAACCTACCAAGGTTAATTATGGTCAATGGTGTTTCCGCCAAGGAAGCAAAATATTGGGAGGATTACCAATTCTCCGATGAATCGGACTCCGACGAGAATTCCGATGATGTTATAGAAATTACCCCAACTGAATTTAAAAAGGAAAAAGAAAATAATAAGGGAAAGGGCATAAAAATAGAGAAATCTAATTTCAACCCCGATGAACTTTATATGTATCGTCAACCCCCGAAATCCTTAAGTTGTAACAATGACCCGGGAACCTCTAAACCACCAGGTTTTTCTAAACCAATGTGGAAAACGAAGGCTCGTATTAGGGGAACATCATATATCCCTAGAAACTTGGCAAAACGAACCAAAACTGAAGAAGAAGAAACAAACGAGTTTGAATAAGATAGTTGTATTCGTGTGGTGTAATATATGTAATATAGTGTGCTTATGCTTTATGATATATGTAAAAATTGCTTGTATTAATAAGTATTTTTTTTATGAATCTAACTCTTGTCTATTTTACAGTATAAAAACCCAAAATGGATAGACAACCCAATATTTTAAGAGACCTACCCGGAGACATGATTGATGAAATCGTGTCTAGAGTCGGTCAGAATTCTTCGGCACAACTATTTAAGGCGAGATCAGTTTGTAAGACATTCGAAGAACGTTCCAAGAATGCCTTGGTTTATAAAAGGCTTTCGTTCGAAAGATGGGGGATATCACATTGGGAAATCCATAAGTTACGATGTGTTTACTTTGACGCATATATTTCGGGGAACCCAAATGCTATTTTACGCAATGGGTTAAGAAATTATTTTGACTCAATATATCCGAATATTGGACTTCGTGATTTAGAAAAAGCGGCTAACATGCAACACAAAGAAGCATGTTATGCTTACAGATTAGTAATGTTCGCTTCTCACCAAAGTGAGAACAAGAACATCGGGCTACAACTATTAAACAAAACGTTCCCACAAGTGACGGAGTCGGTAATTGGGGTAAGAAATGAGGTTTTTAGGTTATTACGAGACTTTTGGTCATTACGTAACCCTCGTCCCTTTGACGACGTTACAACACGCTGTCTTATCAACGGCCATAACGGTTATGTTCCACAAGACCAAGGATGGGAAGTAATCCTAGTAAAACCAGAATGCATGACTTGTTTCTGGACGTATGAATTACGTGTCTTTATTGCCTTTGCTGAACGACTTGTGTACTAGCTAGAATTATCTTCACAACCATCTTATATCAAATTTATTGTGTGATATATTTCATGCTATATGTAAAATAAGCGGTATTGTAAGTTTGTAAAATATTGTGTAAAAGTTTGAACGCGATATATTATTATAAACAGTTTTTCATATAGAATTGTAGTAGTTGAATTGTATATTAGCTACTAAGTATGAACTTAACGGGTAGGTACTACCCGAATTTAAACTTATAAAACGCTAATATGAAGAAAAAGCTTTTATAAATGAGTTCATATTATGCTACGAAATACTATTAACTACTCTTAATATTCTGTATGATTAACTTGTTTCATTTGACTATTTTGAAGGAAATGGAACCGACTACTCGACACACCGTGAATATGAATGAAGAGGAATTCCGTACTTTTCTAGCTTCAAACATAGCGGCAGTACAGGCTGCGCTACATACCAACAATAACCTTGGATCTAGCAGTACAGGAAATCGTGTAGGATGCACCTACAAAGAATTTACTGCCTGCAAACCTTTGGAATTTGATGGAACTGAAGGACCGATCGGATTGAAACGGTAGACCGAGAAGGTCGAATCGGTGTTTGCCATAAGTAAGTGTACTGTAGAGGACAAAGTGAAGTACGCTACGCATACCTTCACAGGTTCTGCGTTAACATGGTGGAATACCTATCTAGAACAAGTGGGACAAGACGATGCGTACGCACTACCGTGGTCAGCATTCAAGCACTTGATGAACGAGAAGTACCGTCCCAGAACCGAGGTCAATAAGCTCAAGACAGAACTTAGAGGGTTACGAAACCAAGGATTTGATATTACCACGTACGAAAGACGATTCACAGAATTGTGCCTATTGTGTCCGGGAGCATTCGAAGATGAGGAAGAGAAGATCGACGCGTTTGTGAAAGGATTACCGGAAAGAATCCAAGAAGATATAAGTTCACACGAGCCCGCCTCCATAGAACAGGTATGTAGAATGGCTCACAAACTAGTGAACCAGATTGAAGAAAGAATTAAAGAACAGACTGCTGAAGAGGCCAATGTGAAGCAAGTCAAAAGAAAGTGGAGGAAAACGATAATAAGAATCACCAATACAATAACAATAGCAATTACAACAATAATCGCAATAATTATCCCAACAATCGCAACATCAATCGCAACTACAACAAACGGCCCAACAACAACAACAACAACAACAGCAACTACAACAATCATCCCAACAACAATAATAACCGCAACAACAACAACAATCAGAAGCAGCTATGTCAAAGGTGTGAAAAGTATCACTCGGGGTACTGCACCAAATTTTGCAACAAGTGTAAAAGAAATGGTCATAGCACGGCGAAGTGTGAGGTCTACGGACCATGGGTTAATAGAACGAAAGGAACAAATGGTGTCGGAACGAGTAATGGCGGAGCAAGTAGTGTCGGAGCAAGTTATGCCAATGTAGTTTGTTATAAATGTGGAAAACCGGGCCACATTATTAGAAATTGCCCGAACCAGGAGAACACGAATGGACAAGGCCGCAGAAGAGTTTTCAATATTAATGCGGTAGAGGCACAGGAAGACCCGGAGCTTGTTACGGGTACGTTTCTTATTGACAATAAATCTGCTTACATTTTATTTGATTCGGGTGCGGATAGAAGCTATATGAGTAGAGATTTTTGTGCTAAATTAAGTTGTCCATTGATGCCTTTGGATAGTAAATTTTTACTCGAATTAGCAAATGGTAAATTAATTTCAGCAGATAATATATGTCGGAATCGAGAAATTAAACTGGTTAGCGAAACATTTAAGATTGATTTGATACCAGCAGAGTTAGGGAGTTTTGATGTGATAATCGGTATGGATTGGTTGAAAGAAGTGAAAGCAGAGATCGTTTGTTACAAAAATGCAATTCGCATTATAAGAGAAAAAGGAAAACCCTTAATGGTGTACGGAGAAAAGGGTAACACGAAGCTACATCTTATTAGTAATTTGAAGGCACAAAAACTAATAAGAAAAGGTTGCTATGCTATTCTAGCACACGTCGAGAAAGTACAAACTGAAGAAAAGAGCATCAATGATGTTCCCATTGCAAAAGAATTTCCCAATGTATTTCCGAAAGAATTACCGGGATTACCCCCACATCGATCCGTTGAATTTCAAATAGATCTTGTACCAGGAGCTGCACCAATAGCTCGTGCTCCTTACAGACTCGCACCCAGCGAGATGAAAGAACTGCAAAGCCAATTACAAGAACTTTTAGAGCGTGGTTTCATTCGACCAAGCACATCACCGTGGGGAGCTCCTGTTTTGTTTGTCAAGAAGAAAGATGGTACATTCAGGTTGTGTATCGACTACCGAGAGTTGAACAAACTTACCATCAAGAACCGCTACCCACTACCGAGAATCGACGACTTATTTGATCAACTACAAGGCTCGTCTGTTTATTCAAAGATTGACTTACGTTCCGGGTATCATCAAATGCGGGTGAAAGAAGATGATATTCCAAAGACTGCTTTCAGAACACGTTACGGTCATTACGAGTTTATGGTCATGCCATTTGGTTTAACTAATTCACCAGCTGTGTTCATGGACCTTATGAACTGAGTGTGTGGACCATACCTTGACAAGTTTGTCATTGTTTTCATTGATGACATACTTATTTACTCAAAGAATGACCAAGAACACGGTGAACATTTGAGAAAGGTGTTAGAAGTATTGAGGAAGGAAGAATTGTACGCTAAGTTTTCAAAGTGTGCATTTTGGTTGGAAGAAGTTCAATTCCTCAGTCACATAGTGAACAAAGAAGGTATTAAGGTGGATTCGGCAAAGATAGAAACTGTTGAAAAGTGGGAAACCCCGAAAACTCCGAAACACATACGCCAGTTTTTAGGACTAGCTGGTTACTACAGAAGGTTCATCCAAGACTTTTCCAAAATAGCAAAATCCTTGACTGCATTAACGCATAAAGGGAAGAAATTTGAATGGAATGATGAATAAGAGAAAGCGTTTCAGTTATTGAAGAAAAAGCTAACTACGGCACCTATATTGTCATTGCCTGAAGGGAATGATGATTTTGTGATTTATTGTGACGCATCAAAGCAAGGTCTCGGTTGTGTATTAATGCAATGAACGAAGGTGATTGCTTATGCGTCTAGACAATTGAAGATTCACGAACAAAATTATACGACGCATGATTTGGAATTAGGCGCGGTTATTTTTACATTAAAGACTTGGAGGCACTACTTATATGGGGTCAAAAGTATTATATATACCGACCACAAAAGTCTTCAACACATATTTAATCAGAAACAACTGAATATGAGGCAGCGTAGGTGGATTGAATTATTGAATGATTACGACTTTGAGATTTGTTACCACCCGGGGAAGGCAAATGTGGTAGCCGATGCCTTGAGCAGGAAGGACAGAGAACACATTCGAGTAAAATCTATGAATATAATGATTCATAATAACCTTACTACTCAAATAAAGGAGGCGCAACAAGGAGTTTTAATAGAGGGAAATTTAAAGGATGAAATACCCAAAGGATCGGAGAAGCATCTTAATATTCGGGAAGACGGAACCCGGTATAGGACTGAAAGGATTTGGGTACCAAAATTTGGAGATATGAGAGAAATGGTACTTAGAGAAGCTCATAAAACCAGATACTCAATACATCCTGGAACGGGGAAGATGTACAAGGATCTCAAGAAACATTTTTGGTAGCCGGGTATGAAAGCCGATGTTGCTAAATACGTAGAAGAATGTTTGACGTGTTCTAAGGTCAAAGCTAAGCATCAAAAACCATCCGGTCTACTTCAATAACCCGAAATCCCGGAATGGAAATGGGAAAATATTACCATGGATTTCATCACTAAATTGCCAAGGACTGCAAGTGGTTTTGATACTATTTGGGTAATAGTTGATCGTCTCACCAAATCATCACACTTCCTGCCAATAAGAGAAGATGACAAGATGGAGAAGTTAGCACGACTGTATTTGAAGGAAGTCATCTCCAGACATGGAATACCAATCTCTATTATCTCTGATAGGGATGGCAGATTTATTTCAAGATTCTGGCAGACATTACAGCAAGCATTAGGAACTCATCTAGACATGAGTACTGCCTATCATCCACAAACTGATGGACAGAGCGAAAGGAAGATACAAACGCTTGAAGACATGCTACGAGCATGTGTTATTGATTTCGGAAACAGTTGGGATCGACATCTACCGTTAGCAGAATTTTCCTACAACAACAGCTACCATTCAAGCATTGAGATGGCTCCGTTTGAAGCACTTTATGGTAGAAAGTGCAGGTCTCCGATTTGTTGGAGTGAAGTTGGGGATAGACAGATTACAGGTCCGGAGATAATACAAGAAACTACCGAGAAAATCATCCAAATTCAACAAAGATTGAAAACCGCACAGAGTCGACAAAAGAGCTACGCGGACAGTAAAAGAAAAGATATAGAGTTTGAAATTGGAGAAATGGTCATGCTTAAGGTTTCACCTTGGAAAGGCGTTGTTCGATTTGGTAAACGGGGGAAACTAAATCCAAGGTACATTGGACCATTCAAGATTATAGATCGTGTCGGACCAGTAGCTTACCAACTGGAGCTACCTCAACAACTCGCGGCTGTACATAACACTTTCCACATCTCAAATTTGAAGAAATGTTTTGCTAAAGAAGATCTCACTATTCCGTTGGACCAAATCCAAATCAATGAAAAACTTCAATTCATTAAAGAATCCGTCGAAATAATGGATCGTGAGGTTAAGAGACTTAAACAAAACAAGATACCGATTGTTAAGGTTCGATGGAATGCTCGTAGAGGACCCGAGTTCACCTGGGAGCGTGAAGATCAGATGAAGAAGAAATACCAGCATTTATTTCCAGAAGATACGTCAACACCTCCAACTGCTTAAAATTTCGGGACGAAATTTATTTAACGGGTAGGTACTGTAGTGACCCGAACTTTTCCATGTTTATATATATATTAAATGAAATTGTTATTTTATATGATTAAGTGTTTCCAACATGTTAAGCAATCAAACTTGTTAAGACTTGATTAATTGAAATAGGTTTCATATAGACAATTGACCACCCAAGTTGACCGGTGATTCACGAACGTTAAAACTTGTAAAAACTATATGATGACATATATATGGTTATATATATAGTTAACATGATATTATGATAAGTAAACATATCATTAAGTATATTAACAATGAACTATATATGTAAAAACAAGACTATTAACTTAATGATTTTGAAACGAGACATATATGTAACGATTGTCGTTGTAACGACATTTAATGTATATATATCATATTAAGAGATATTTGTACATCATAATATCATGATAATATAATAATTTAAAATCTCATTTGATGTTATAAACATTGGGTTAACAACATTTAACAAGATCGTTAACCTAAAGGTTTCAAAACAACACTTACATGTAACGGCTAACGATGACTTAACGACTCAGTTAAAATGTATATACATGTAGTGTTTTAATATGTATTCATACACTTTTGACAGACTTCAAGACACTTATCAAAATACTTATACTTAACAAAAATGCTTACAATTACATGCTCGTTCAGTTTCATCAACAATTCTACTCGTATGCATCCTTATTCGTACTCGTACAATACACAGCTTTTAGATGTATGTACTATTGGTATATACACTCCAATGATCAGTTCTTAGCAGCCCATGTGAGTCACCTAACACATGTGGGAACCATCATTTGGCAACTAGCATGAAATATCTCATAAAATTACAAAAATATGAGTACTCATTCATGACTTATTTACATGAAAATAAAATTACATATCCTTTATATCTAATCCATACACCAATGACCAAAAACACCTACAAACACTTTCATTATTCAATTTTCTTCATCTAATTGATCTCTCTCAAGTTCTATCTTCAAGTTCTAAGTGTTCTTCATAAATTCCAAAAGTTCTAGTTTCATAAAATCAAGAATACTTTCAAGTTTGCTAGCTCACTTCCAATCTTGTAAGGTGATCATCCAACCTCAAGAAATCTTTGTTTCTTACAGTAGGTTATCATTCTAATACAAGGTAATAATCATATTCAAACTTTGGTTTAATTTCTATAACTATAACAATCTTATTTCAAGTGATGATCTTACTTGAACTTGTTTTCGTGTCATGATTCTGCTTCAAGAACTTCGAGCCATCCAAGGATCCGTTGAAGCTAGATCAATTTTTCTCATTTCCAGTAGGTTTATCCAATGAACTTAAGGTAGTAATGATGTTCATAACATCATTCGATTCATACATAAAAAGCTATCATATTCGAAGTGGTAAACTAGTAATCACTAGAACATAGTTTAGTTAATTCTAAACTTGTTCGCAAATAAAGTTAATCCTTCTAACTACACTTTTAAAATCAACTATACACATGATCTATATCTATATGATATGCTAACTTAATGATTTAAAACCTGGAAACACGAAAAACACCGTAAAACCGGATTTACGCCGTCGTAGTAACACCGCGGGCTGTTTTGGGTTAGTTAATTAAAAACTATGATAAAATTTGATTTAAAAGTTGTTATTCTGAGAAAATAATTTTTATTATGAACATGAAACTATATCAAAAAATTATGGTTAAACTCAAAGTGGAATTATGTTTTCTAAAATGGTCATCTAGACGTCGTTCTTTCGACTGAAATGACCACCTTTACAAAAATGACTTGTAACTTATTTTTCTGACTATAAACCTATACTTTTTCTGTTAAGATTCATAAACTAGAGTTCAATATGAAACCATAGCAATTTGATTCACTCAAAACGGAATTAAAATGAAGAAGTTATGGGTAAAACAAGATTGGATAATTTTTCTCATTTTAGCTACGTGAAAATTGGTAACAAATCTATTCCAACCATAACTTAATCAACTTGTATTGTATATTATGTAATCTTGAGATAGCATAGACACGTATACAATGTTTCGACCTATCATGTCGACACATCTATATATATTTCGGAACAACCATAGACACTCTATATGTGAATGTTGGAGTTAGCTATACAGGGTTGAGGTTGATTCCAAAATATATATAGTTTGAGTTGTGATCAATACTGAGATACATATACACTGGGTCGTGGATTGATTCAAGATAATATTTATCGATTTATTTCTGTACATCTAACTGTGGACAACTAGTTGTAGGTTACTAACGAGGACAGCTGACTTAATAAACTCAAAACATCAAAATATATTAAAAGTGTTGTAAATATATTTTGAACATACTTTGATATATATGTATATATTGTTATAGGTTCGTGAATCAACCAGTGGCCAAGTCTTACTTTCCAACGAAGTAAAAATCTGTGAAAGTGAGTTATAGTCCCACTTTTAAAATCTAATTTTTTTGGGATGAGAATACATGCAGGTTTTATAAATGATTTACAAAATAGACACAAGTACGTGAAACTACATTCTATGGTTGAATTATCGAAATCGAATATGCCCCTTTTTATTAAGTCTGGTAATCTAAGAATTAGGGAACAGACACCCTAATTGACGCGAATCCTAAAGATATATCTATTGGGCCTAACAAACCCCATCCAAAGTACCGGATGCTTTAGTACTTCGAAATTTATATCATATCCGAAGGGTGTCCCGGAATGATGGGGATATTCTTATATATGCATCTTGTTAATGTCGGTTACCAGGTGTTCACCATATGAATGATTTTTATCTCTATGTATGGGATGTGTATTGAAATATGAAATCTTGTGGTCTATTATTATGATTTGATATATATAGGTTAAACCTATAACTCACCAACATTTTTGTTGACGTTTTAAGCATGTTTATTCTCATGTGATTATTAAGAGCTTCCGCTATCGCATACTTAAATAAGGACGAGATTTGGAGTCCATGCTTGTATGATATTGTGTAAAAACTGCATTTAAGAAACTTATTTTGTTGTAACATATTTGTATTATAAACCATTATGTAATGGTCGTGTGTAAATAGGATATTTTAGATTATCATTATTTGATAATCTACGTAAAGCTTTTAAACCTTTATTGATGAAATAAAGGTTATGGTTTGTTTTAAAATGAATGCAGTCTTTGAAAAACGTCTCATATAGAGGTCAAAACCTCGCAACGAAATCAACTAATATGGAACGTTTTTAATCAATAAGAACGGGACATTTCATATAAGGTATACATATATAATTCTTCACGAAGAATGAGTCAATACATCTTAACTCATTATTACTAATATTCCTTGGTATCTATGGGCGTATGATGTTGATGTTTGAGGTACTGAGTGTGATGTTGAGGCGTGGGATGCGGATGTTGTTGTTGATGAAGCTGATGCTGTTGGTGGTGATCTTGATGGTACTGTTGGTACTGGTGGTGATGCTGGTTATGCTGCTGGTGCTGCTGATGCTTGTAGAATTCGCACCATATTCTCCAGAGCCACCACTCGAGCGTGAAGCTCATTGACTTCTTCTACTATTCCGGGATGATTGGCGGTTAGAACAAGGGGGTGAATAAGATCTAGAATCTTTGATATTATATATTCGTGACGGGATACCCTGGAAAGAAGAGAGAAAATGGTGTTTCGGACTAGTTCGCTGGTAAGCGCCTCAGGTTCTTCGCTAAGAGGTGAATTTGGTTGGTGGAAGGGATCACCTACTTCTTGCCTCCATTGATTGAGTCGGCTACGAACCCATTCCCAATTCATCCAGAATAGATGATGGCTGATTGGTTCGTTTGTTCCGGTTACGCTGCCGTTGGAGCTCGAGGAGTTCGAGAAATTCATATTATGTGTTTAGAATAGGGTTTGATATGAAATGGGTATTGAATACTGAATGATATATTCATCTCCTTGAATACGTATTTATAGTAAAAAGATTTCCGTAATTTAAGGAGGAAATTTAGGAAAAGTGGTAGACAAGGTCTATTGGGATAGATATGATAAGACATGATTTGTCTATACTCCAATAATGGCAGTATGACTTGTCGAGATTATAAAACGATAAGTATGTAATCTAATAATCTTTCGCTTAAAGACTTTCAATTCGTATACTGTGATAACCCAATGACATTTTCCGGTTCGCAAACCGATGCATAAAGGTATAAGGCATATAGGTACGTGATATAACAGGGAGTTATATACGTTGGAGTATGAATAGTAACAATTATAGGAGTTTCAAAAATCATGGATAATATTTCATGTAAAACATATGTAATACACAAAACCATGATAGATGACATAGGAATGTCAAGAATTTCATAAATCATGGTTTCACATTTAAATGCGGTGGCGTAATTGGATAACACTTAGGGAAGTGAGCAGAGTTCTTAGGTTGGCTCGGCATTCTAAGATAAGTAAAGTTTCTAAAGTATAGTGTAGCATTTAACAGTTAAAGGCAACAAGTAAAGGCACTACGATCAAGGAAAGTTATAGTCCTACATTGCTAAGGTATCTAATTGTATAAGGCACACATAAAATGCAATCCTGGTTCTCTACAATAACATGCTCTGATACCAATCTATCACACCCCCAAATAGGGCCTGGGGTATTTGTGACTAATTATATCAAATCACAATTGTATAAATGAGAACGACTCTATATGAGACGTTTTGTTGAGTTTTGTAGCAGAAGATAAATATTTCTTTAATTGATATGATATGTAATGAAGACTCCAAGCATAGCAAGCAATCATCATCAAAGCAGTAGATATACAGGGGAAGCAATATTTAAGTACCTGAGAATAAACATGCTTAAAAAGTCAACACGAGGTTGAGTGAGTTCATAGGTTTGTCATAAATAATGATTACAGTAATAATGTTAGACCACAAGATTTAGTTTGTAAAGTTGATCTCCCGCAGGATCAAAAGTTATGCCAATGCGTGATATTTAGACTAAACGTTGTTTGCCCCGTGACAAGTTGTTCTATCCTTGTTGTTTAATTTCATTATCAAGTAATACAAAGACTTAGTCAAATGTATCGGGGACGTTACTCCCGATAGGCCTATCCCCAATAATTAAGAATGCCACAACAATTGAAAATATCACTGTAGGGACTTAGTCGGACATAGCCGGGTATAGCATAGTTTAACAGTTGGTACTGATATTTAGACTAGATTTTCAAGTTTACCCCGTACAAGTTATCGTTTATACTTGTCGGTTGGGGACTTGCTGGTCATTGCCCAACATATCACAGTTTAATAGTTGGTACTTGTATTTAGACTAGACTTTCAAGTTTGCCCCGTAACAAGTTATCGTTTATACTTGTCGGTTGAGGACTTGCTGGTCATAGCCCAACATATCATAGTTTAATAGTTGATACGTGTAAAACAGTTATAAAAGTTGCGCATGTATTCTCCGCCCAAAAATATATAAAAAGGGAGCAGATGAACTCACCTTAAATAGCAGTTGAAGTATTCCACGCAAGAAGGAAAGTAAAGCAAGTAAGTGATCTGGATATCAACCTTGAGGTATAACGTTTGATTAGTTAATGTCTAACTTGACATAAAGTATGTTTATTAATATAGCAACTATATTGACAGTGACGGTTTTCGAGAAAAGTTTCTATTTTTGGAAACCTACTATTTATGAAAAACTTCCACTTATAGTAAGCTTCTAGTTTAAGAATGTTCTGGTTATAATTCTTAAAAAAGATGTTGTACAATCTCGCCCAAACTTCATCGCTAACATGCAAGTCACTCGAATGATCTATTGTTACCGAGCGGCCCAGGATCTCTTGAACAGAATCTAAGTCTTGGCATTCGAGATCCACAAGCGTCCCATAATGGTAACAAGGATCACCCTAGGCCACAAGTAGCGGTGATGTTTGTAGTCTTTATACGCTATCTTTAATTATAACCTTCACGTTAGGTGCGTATATACATATATATTCATTAATTCTATTTTAATTATAACTCCTATATATTAATTCATAAAAATACTTTTATAATTTTTAGTAACATATATTACTAATTATAACATGTTATTTATTTTAATTTTAATTGCATATAATTTATAACATTATTTACATGTTTCGGTAAAAAAAATAATAAAACGAAGTAAATAGTAAAAAGTAAAAAGTAAGAAAAGAATACTTACTAGTAGTAATTCTTCAAAGAGAGAATGAGAGAAATTTTGGTGTGAGTTTGAATGAGAAATGAGGGGTATTTATACTTGAAAAAATTAGGTAAAAAGAATAAAATAATTAAAAGAAAAAGAAATATTTTAATTTTTAATGGGATTTTAAAATTCAAAAGTATTAAATGTTAGGTCATGGAATAATGCACAAAATAAAATAATAAAAGTAGTTTTCCATTATAATTTTTAATTAAAAAGTAATTTATTTATTTATTTTATTAAAAAAATCATTTATTTTAAGGATTTTTTTTTATATATATTTTTTAAAATAAACAAATTGATTTACTACTTTTTCAAGAATATTTATCAATATTTTTTTTATTCATAATAACAATACTGATAATAAAGATATTAATTATTGATATCTTGTTTAAAAAGGATATTAATAATAATAATATTAATATATCAAATTAATTCGTAATTATTTACAAATAATTGTTCGTGAATCGTCGGAATTAGTCGAGGTTAAATGAAATCATATAAAGATTTTTGTTTAAATTTTGCCGAAAATTTACGGGTTGTCACAACCGAGATGATAAAAGGAAGAGTAAAAACCCTGATAAGAATGGTGCGTGATTTACAAGCTAGACTTGTTTTACCAGCAGCAACAACAGTACCATTAGTATCACCAACACCGGAAAAATCTGTAGCACTACATAGTCCTCCAATTCCATAATCACCGCAAACATCATCACTAATCAACAACGCGTATATTGTATCAACAAGATTGAAGTATTAACTCATTCCATCTGAAGAAATTATATGTATATTATATATATATATATATATATATATGAATTTTGAGATCAAAATAAATCTTTTTGTACTAAGCTATTATGTATGAATTAAATAAGGGTAGATACTACTCGGTTGAATTCATATTACTAATATGCTAAGATGTACATCCTTCCTTAACAACTTAACCATCGTTAATTACGATCTCTGTTTCAACGCAATGAATTCCGTTTCATAATGAACTAAGTGTATTATTCAATTACATATTTGATTTTACACCTTTATTTTCGATGTACTCAAAACTTTCTAAAAAATATCATTCGTGTCTTGCGAAGTTCACAAGAATTCCACGAACACCAATATCGTTCATCAAAGAAATATCAATAGATGAATAACGAAGTAGAAGTTCATAATTTCATCTAAGTGGAAGAAATACTCCGCGAAGATTATGTAATCTCTAATGTTTTAGTGATTATTCATTTCTAGTTCCAGCCAAAAATCAAATGAGTTTAATTTAATATTAACTCAATAAATCTGTATTACATCTGAAGAAAATATACACATATTTTCATAAAGTACTGTAATAAAATTCTCTTGTACAAAATATTACTTGTGAAACTTTTAACGGGTAGGTAATACCCGAGAGATATATGAAATCACAATTAATATGTTACATTTTTTGATTCTGATTCAACAAATCATCAACTATACTCACTATTTTCACAACGATATACATTCTTTCATAGAAATCAAAACAACCATTTTCATCCAAATTCAATTTCATATTCTAATTTTGACAGATCAGAATCCAAGTCAAGACTCAACAGGAGACATCACTCTTAAATCTCTACATCTTTCAAAGCTATACTTTGACTTCAAAATTGTGCTAGAACATCACTTCTACCTAGAAAAATATTCGTATCATTCAAAATTATAGAACATCATATGTATATTAACGATTACAATCTGTGTTCAAACCCTTCGAAATTCCTGAAGACACTTCAAATAATGAATAATCGAGATGATGATCCAACCACATATTACCCACAGTCTTGCACTTGACAAACTCTCTAAACCAAAGTCATAGTTTAACACGTACCCGTGTCAGACCCTTTGGCATTTATTAGCAAAAAAAAAAAAAAAACTTTTCAATCCCTTTTCAAAGTAGACAGTTTTGTCATAGCTCCAACAAATCAACTTCAATGGTTCATTCGAATAAGCCTTATTATAATGATTACCCCTTCATCATTGTTACAGGGGAACCATTTATATCCCACCACATTAGCAGTAAACTTACCAACAACTTCATTAATCTTTGACTTTCAGAAAAATCATTATATTCATTAAAACCCTATCATATACTCATCCACACCTTGTAACGAGAATTGCCATACCAGTTATCGAGAATCAGCAATCAGTATTTTGAAATCTCGCAGCATTGTCTACATCAACAGTTATATATATATGTATATATATATATATATATATATATATATATATATATATTATATATTATATATATACATATAACGTCCATCTCCTAGACTTACGTACTTCGAATGTGAAGTTTCTGAAAAACACCCTAAACTGCGAACTAGTTCTCCGAATTTTGAAAAAATACTGATGAAGCAGCAAAAACTGTAAACGACCTTAACAGTTGAGAGTTTGATGATAAAGAATAAGGTGTTGGAAAAGCTCAGAAAAAGAGAAAGTTTGGAACTGAAAAATGGATTGAGCAAACTATACTAAACCTGCCTTCAAAGAATCCAAATGATCCAGTGTCTGCTGAAGTCATTAACGAATACCTTGCTGCTGACCCTAAACCCTTGCGAACAATATTATTCATCATCCTCTGATCTTAGATATTATAAGATATCATCATATCTTTCATTATAAACATCTTGGGTATTTGTGGAGATATTTTCATAACTATTCTTATCTGAAATCAATCATCTCTTTGCACTATCAGTGTTGCATCATAAAGGAAACAGTTTAGTTTCTATATTATGTAAACCTTCGAGTTTAAATTATGAATGTCTTTGAAGTAATGTTGGGAACTGAAGCATGCGTTAGTAAAATATAGTGACACTTGATTAACGTGATTATATTACAGTAAGTCATGCTGAGTTTCTAAATGGAACGTGATGATTCACAGATCATAACGTCATCATGTGCCATGTTACACGACTCTTGTATTCTACTTAACCTCTAAACATATCAAGAAAATATTTTTCTTGATGATTCGGCCTTTTCCAAGGTATTCTGGTAGTTTGACAAATCAAGATCGTGTCATTACAATTTCCTTTTTAGAACATTAATTATGTTCATTCCAAAATTCATACCTACGAATCCTCGACCATTATTCGCTTGATTTATAGTCGGGAAGAGAAAACAAAAGAATGAAGCTTCGAAATAAAAATAGGAGTATAAATCGGAGTAAATAGGAGAGAGCATTAACTGTGGATGTCAATGATTATAGAAAGACAAGAGCAGGGACTCCGAAAAATAAGGAAAGATATAAAGCCCGACGACAATGCATAAATTACAAACCATGTATATCAATAAGTATCGCAACGTAAAGACATGGGAGAACTAAAAACACTATAAAACCAAGAGTATAGCAGAAGTGAATAGATTCCTCCGGCGACAGATGAAAAAGAAGAATGATAGATATGAAAGTTAGGAGTATATCAAGAATCAGAACTGGATGAAGCATATTGACGAATGCTTTAAAATATGAATTGAGGGAGAAAGAATAGAAGGTGAGTGGTTGATAACGCCATTTTTATACATATATTTTGGGCGTTATCTTGTTCCATTTATTGGTATTTTGAAGATTTTGAATAAGATATTGGTTTGTTTGAGTTTAAAAAAGAGAAAAGGTCAAGATATGGTTCACTGGCTCATCATTGGTGGTTTTATTAAAGATATAGCCAAAACGAAGTTCGAGTTGAAGATAAACGTGCATAGGGTGAAAAAAAATTAGTTCTCATCGCATATGGAGAAGGTTTATCGAGTTTCAATCATCGCGATACGTGATGAAGTGCATCAGTACATGACACAGAAAAAGAGGTTGAACTGATCAAAATGTCGCGTTCCAAGGCATTATATCGTGTTCTGGTTAGTCACGATTCGCGATGGGCTTGTCGCGGATCGCGACACGTGGCGGTTCCAGTTTTATTTTCTACTCCTATAAATACTCGTTTTTCACCCCAATTTAGGGTCATGCAGTTTTTATTCCGAATTTTAGCCTACAGCAACTTAGTTACGAATTTCTTTGTCTTTCTACATTATTTTGCAAGGGTTTTAACCTAGTACATCAAGTTTGGTTAGTTTAATCTTTATATTAACTTTTAATATTTTATTCTTTATTCGATACTATGTTTATGTTTAATTATTCTTCTTATTTATTTGTTATTTGTTTTGCCATGAGTAGCTAAATCTTTAGTATTCACTTAGGTGCATGAACCTAGGTGATGGATTGCAATCTTTTGGTTAAATACAATTAATTGCATAATTTTATGTCTAACTAAGATCCATCGTTATTAAAGCTTATTGATTGTTAGATCACGGAAGTTGTTGATTAACTAACAACAGTTAAATTGATTAATAGCTTTTACTAGATTATTGAATGTGAATAATTTAGGAATACGTGAGATTTTATGAGGGACACTGATAATAAAATTAATCGTATAGTAGTTAAGCTTGAAATTAGTTGCAATAATTGTGAGGTTGTAAGGGACACCAAACCAACCTAAGTTAGACTATAATCTTGAGTAATATCATTGTGAATTGGTTAGTAACTCTAGGTTAATGACATTATACTTAGGTGGCTAGTCTTAAACTGTAGGAATCGACAGATAAATACAGTGTCGCATTAGCATAATTGTTTAATTAACGGTTTTAAATGAGCAATCCTAGCCTAGAGAATTGAATCTAAGTGGATACCTTTGTCTCTTATTGAATTAAATTTAATTAACTCTCGCGTTTAATTAGTTTTACAACAAAACTCCCCTTTTAAATCATAGAATAATTAATAGTTCAAGTTTTTTATTGCCTGCTCTCTGTGAAACGAATTGGTCAAATACTTGTTTAATTACTACACGAACTGGTTATAGTTGCCTGTATTGTGTGATAAGTGATAGGTATTTAGCTAATAATTTAGAGTACGAAATTACACATCAACTTTTTGGCACCGCTGCCGGGGAGCGGTGTTTAAATTGAAAACTTGTTTAAGCTTTTAGTTATTCGATCCTTTTGTAAGAATTTTATTCTTGCAAAAGTTACTTTTCTGTTATTTTTCGAATTTACACGGATTGTTTGCTGTGGTGTGTTCGCAGGTTAGGTGCTAATAACTCTAGAACCGTCTAGAGTTTACCATACACGCGGCAAAGCTAAAGTTGAACAGGAAATCGCCGAAGGTTTCGCTGAATTACATTTTTATATTCCAGATTTTGAATATATCAAGAAGTAAGAAGATACAATGGGTGAACCAGGGCAAGGTCAATCCATGGAAGCTTTAATGAAAGCCACCAGGGCTGGCAATGGACATGGCATTAGACAACCGACAGTCAACACAGATTTTGAGGTCAAGGGGCAGATTCTTAACATGATAACTCATCAATGTCAGTTCAGGGGTACACCAAAAGAGGACGCATTCGAGCATCTTCGAAATTTTAAGAGTATTTGTAATTTGTTCAAGATTGTGAATGTCGAAGATACAGTTATCTATTTGAGGGTTTTTCCTTGTTCTTTGAAAGATGATGTCAAGGACTGGTTAGAATCATTGCCCGAAGGTGATATTGATAGTTGGACTACGATGGAAGATAAGTTTCTATTGCGTTTCTTTCCAGCTTCTAAGGCTGCTCAACTGCAAAGTGACATTAATCACTTCACTCAAAAGCCACATGAGATACTTTATGATGCATGGACACGGTTTGGTAAGATGTTACGTAATTGTCCTCAACACGGGTTGAACGACTTCAATAAGGTCCAGATCTTCTATAAAGGTGTTAATGTGCCGACGAGGAAAGAAATAGATATTGCTGCAGGTGGTTCTTTGATGAAAAAGACTCCGCATGAATCTTATGAAATCATCTCCGAAAAAGCTACGCATTCATACGATTGGCATCAAGAATTGGATGTCTCTCGATCTTCTCATGTTGTTAGTACCGAAACTAGTGACGAGCTTGCTTCAGTTAAAGCTCAACTTGCTACTATTAAGAGATAGATGGAGTCCATGACTAAAGAGATGCATGCTATGAAAGTTGGTTGTGAATTGTGTCAAGGACCGCATCTGACGAAAGATTGTGATCAAGCATCAATGGAGGAACAGGCTAATTATATGGATTATGTCAAGAAGGGTGATTTTGCTCTTAGTGAATTTCTGGGTGGGAGACAATTTTTCAACCAAGCAAATAATACAGGTGCGAACAATTATCAGAGTGGTAATCAGGTTTATCAAGGTAATCAGAAGGTATATCCGTATAAGCCGCCTGGATTTAATAACAGAAATCAGTAAGCACCGCCTAGAAATTTTTAGCATCCTATGCCACCAGTTCAGCAGCCAGAAAATAAGATGCCTCCGTTGGAAGATTTGTTAAGGGGTTTTATCATGAAAACGGACGAGAGTATCACTGCTTTAAGACAAGATGGTGAATCTACAAAGCTACAAGTTAGAAATCAGCAGGCCTCAATTCAGAACTTGGAACGGGATGTGGGGCGTATTGCTCAATCTTTATCGGAGAGACCACCGGGTGCTCTCCCATCGAATACGCAGTCCAATCCGAACAACAAAGGGCCGGCTAGAAATGAGCACGTGAATGCTATAACCACTCGAAGTGGTTTGGTTATTAACAAGGAGATTCCGAAGTCTCCTCCTATTGTTTCTCCTAATGTTTTGCAGGTACCTACCAATGAGGAGCTAACGGAGGATGAGCCTCAGAGTGACAAGCCAACTGATGAAGAGAAAAAGTAAGATGATCCGCCAGAGATCATAACTAAATCACCGCTGTTGAAGGAGTTCAAAGCGCCAATTCCTTACCCGAAAGCGTTGAAAAAGGATAAGCTCGCTAGTCAATATCAGAAATTTGCAAACATGATTAAACAGATTAGCGTGAACATGCCACTCGTGGAAGTACTCCAGGGGATGCCTAACTATGGGAATTTCCTCAAAGATCTTATCTTCAAGAAAGGTAAGTACCATGAGGTATCTGCCACATTCCTCCATAGGGAATGTTCGACCATCTTGAGAAAGAGCAAGATGCCTCCAAAATTGGGAGACCCGGGTAGTTTTCTTATCCCTTGTGTTATGGGCAATTCGAAAGTGTACGATGCACTTGCCGACTTAGGTGCTAGTGTTAACCTTATGTCATATTCGTTATATCTTAAACTCAGCCTAGGAGACTTGAAACCTACAAGAATGGGGATTCGCTTAGCGAACCACTCTTTTGATACCACCATTGGAATAGCCGAGGACAAATTGGTAAAGGTTGAGTCACATGTATTCCCAGTTGATTTCGTGATCTTAGAGATGAGAGAGGACACTAAGGTGCCCATTTTTTTAGGTCAACCATTCCTTAATACCGCGGATGCTATCATCCACATTCAAAAAGAACAAATTAGCTTAGGTGTTGGGAATGAGAGGGTGATTTTTCACATAAATAAAGCCATGAGACACCCTATTTCAAACGATGATGATTGCTTTCCTATTGATGTTATTGACAATAGTGTTGAGCATGATTTGTAGGATTTATTAAGTGTAGACACATCGGATGTAATCATGATGGGTGAAGTCAACGGTGACTTTGACCCGGAAGTTGAGTTGGAGGAATTGCTTAAAGAGGATGAGCTTAAAGAATTGGAACCATTTGAAACTATCCGGTTGAAAATTGAATTCCGTATCAAAACATCTCTCGAAGTACCGCCCACCTTGGAGCTTAAGGAGCTTCCACCTCACATGGAATATGCTTATCTTCAAGGTACATCCCAATTGCCGGTTATTATTTCTTCTACACTTACCGGCGACCAAAAGGGTCGGTTGGTTTCCGTTCTTAAATCCCACAAAAGGGCAATAGCTTGGAAAACTGTAACACCCGTGTTACATCCGTCCCACATCGGTTGGAGAGGGGAACGAAGCATGCCTTATAAGGGTGTGGAGACCTTTCCTAGGATGACGCATTTTGGGACCACAAGCGCAGCAGATCCCATGAGAACTCTGCAGTTAAGCGTGCTCAGGTGAGAGTACTACCAGGATGGGTGACCTCCTGGGAAAGTGTTCTTCGTGTGTGGTCACCAAGAAAAATCCGTGAGCAACCTACGGGGGAGATAAGGGTACGTCCCTATCTCTACAAAGCGGACAATATCATGCTATGGGGAACGTTTTATCTGGGGTCGTTACAGATGGTATCAGAGCCAGGCCCCGGACCAAACGTGCACAGCGAGGACGCTGTGTCCCATTAGGGGGGAGGATTGTAACACCCGTGTTACATCCGTCCCACATCGGTTGGAGAGGGGAACGAAGCATGCCTTATAAGGGTGTGGAGACCTTTCCTAGCATAACGCGTTTTGGGACCACAAGCGCAGCAGATCCCATGAGAACTCTACAGTTAAGCGTGCTCAGGCGAGAGCACTACAAGGATGGGTGACCTCCTGGGAAAGTGTTCTTCGTGTGTGGTCGCCAAGAAAAATCCGTGAGCAACCTACGGGGGAGACAAGGGTACGTCCCTATCTCTGCAAAGCGGACAATATCATGCTTTGGGGAACGTTTTATCTGGGGTCGCTACAAAAACCTCAGACATACCAGGCATCAATCCGGCCTTTTGTACTCATCGAATCCTAATGGAAGATGATTTTAAACCCATGGTATAAAGGCAACATCGTCTAACCCCGAATATGAAAGAGGTCGTTAAAAAAGAGGTGGTTAAATTGCTCGATGCCGGGTTAATTTATCCCATCTCGGACAGCCCGTGGGTAAGCCCTGTTTAAGTCGTGCCCAAAAAGGGGGGCACGACTGTTGTTCTCAACGAGAGGAACGAACTTGTTCCTACTCATACCGTCACGGGGTGGAGAGTTTGTATAGACTATCGTCGTTTGAACGACGCCACTAGGAAGGACCACTTCTCGCTTCCATTTATCGATCAAATGCTTGAGCGTTTGGCGGGAAGGGAGTTCTACTGCTTCTTAGATGGATTTTCAGGCAACTTCCAAATCCCCATCAATCTGAAGGACCAAGATAAAACCACATTTACTTGTCCTTTCGGTACCTTTGCTTATCGGCGAATGCCATTCGGGCTATGCAATGCCCCGAGCACCTTCCAAAGGTGTATGGTCGCCATCTTTCTTGACATGATCGAGGACTTCATGGAAGTTTTCATGGAAGATTTTTCCGTCTTTGGAGACTCTTTCGACGCGTGTCTTGCTAATCTTGAAAATGTGCTCAAAAGGTGCGAGGAATCAAACCTTGTTCTCAATTGGGAAAAGTGACACTTCATGGTGAAGGAAGGCATTGTCTTAGGGCACAAAATCTCTCATGTAGGTATTGAGGTTGATAGGGCCAAAATTGATGTTATTTTGGGCCTTCCTAAACCTACAAACGTTAAAGCCATTCGTAGTTTTCTTGGTCACGCAGGATTCTATAGGAGGTTCATCAAGGACTTTTCTAAGATTTCCCGACTATTGACCAAACTCCTTGAGAAGGACGTTCCATTCGACTTCAATATCGAGTGCGAGAACGCCTTTAACTTCTTAAAAGAGAAGCTCACACATGCTCCTATCATGGTATCTCCCGATTGGTCACATCCTTTCGAGCTTATGTGTGATGCTAGCGATTTCGCGCTAGGCGCAGTTTTAGATCAATGCCACGTTAATCACTTTAAACCTATTTACTACGCGAGTAAGACACTTATGGGGGCTCAATTAAATTATACCACCACGGAAAAGGAACTCCTTGCGATCGTCTTTGCGTTTGATAAATTTAGTTCATATTTGGTGTTGTTTAAAACGGTCGTTTTCACCGATCATTCGGACCTTAAGTATTTGTTATCCAAACAATATGCTAAGCCTAGAGTCATTCGTTGGATTCTTCTTCTCCAAGAATTTGACATCGAGATCAAGGATAAAAAGGGTGCCGAAAATTTAGCCGCGGATCATTTATCTCATCTTGAAAATCCAAACCTAGCGGAACTCGATGAATCAGACATTCATGATACATTCCCCGATGAGTCCCTTATGAGTATTGAAATTGAGTCTGAAAATCCTTGGTTTGCCGAAATTGCTAATTACCTAGCCGCGGGCATTCTTTCCAAAGGTTTAACTTACCAACAAAAGAAGAAATTCTTTGCGGATATTAAGTTTTACTTTTTGGATGCCCCACACCTTTTTCAAATAGGGGCGGATCAAGTGATTCGTCATTGTGTTTATGGGAAGGAAGCTCAACAAATTCTTGAGCATTGTCACCAAGGACCCACAGGTGGGCATCTTGGAGCTAATTATACGGTTAAGAAAATCTTCGATTCGGGATTCTATTGGCCTACCATTTTCAAAGATGCTAGTGCCTTTATCAAAACTTGTGACGCTTGTCAAAGGGCGGGAAACATCTCCAAAAGAGATGAGATGCCCCAAACAAGTATTCAAGTTTGTGAGCTATTTGACATTTGGGGGATACACTTTATGGGACCCTTTCCCGCATCCAACAAATGCAAATACATCCTTGTAGCGGTTGACTACGTGTCAAAGTGGGCGGAGGCCAAATCTTTGCCGACTAATGACGCAAGAGTCGTCATTGACTTCCTTAAAAATCTCTTTTCGCGTTTCGGGCTTCCAAAGGCCTTGATTAGTGATCGCAGTACACACTTTGCAAATCAACTACTCAAGAAAGTGCTCAAGAAGTATGGAGTAACCCACCATTTCTCCATGGCTTACCACCCTCAAACGAGTGGCCAAGTTGAAAATACTAACCGCGCACTAAAATGCATTCTTGAAAGAACGGTGGAAAACAATCCTAAGATTTGGAACCGGAAGTTGAATGACGCGCTATGGGCATTTTGAACTGCATATAAAATGCCCATTGGTACCACACCATTCCATCTCATTTATGGAAAAGCGTGTCATTTGCCGGTTGAAGTGGAGCATAAGGCGTATTGGGTACTTAAACAGTGTAATACCGACCTTAATGAAGCGGGGAAACATCGGTTTTTGCAAATTCATGAACTTAAGGAATTGCGAAACCATGCTTATGAGAATTCGCGCATTTATAAGGAGAAAACGAAGTTATGGCATGATGCACATTTGAAGATGAGAAAAGAATTTGAACCGGGCGATAAAGTTTTGTTATTTCAATATAAGTTCAAATTCTCCGCCTGAAAGCTTAGGTCACGATGGTGCGGTCCATTCGTGGTGAAGAAAGCTTTTTCGGCCGGGCACGTAGAATTGTTTGATAAAGAGGAGAGAAGCTTTAAGGTGAATGGTCATCGGTTAAAGTTGTATAATGAAGCATTCGACAACACCGATAAGGAGGACCTCACCTTCTACCCGAAAGATGCATGAGCGAAGGAAAGAGTCGAGAAAACGACTCGTTAAAAAATCAATTTTGTAGAGTTTGTATTTGTTAGGTAATTTGTGTGTATTTTTGCTTTAATTGATATACCATGAAAAAATCCAAAAACATTATAAAACCTGGAAAAAAATTTACACGTGTCATGGATCGTGACAGACACCACCAAAACGCGATGGTTTGATCAGCCTCGTGAAGGGACCCGTCCTAATCCATCTGGACGAAGTCCATATCGATTATAAACGATTCACAACAGTTGATTTCATCGCGAGGTACTTGACCTCTATATGATACATTTTACAAACATTGCATTCATTTTTGAAAAGATAATCTTTCATTACATCGAAAGTTGACGGCGGGCATACCATTTCATAATATATCTAACTATAATTGACTTAATAATAATCTTGATGAACTCAACGACTCGAATGCAACGTCTTTTGAAATATGTCATGAATGACTCCAAGTAATATCTCTAAATTGAGCAAATGCACAGCGGAAGATTTCTTTTGTACCTGAGAATAAACATGCTTTAAAGTGTCAACCAAAAGGTTGGTGAGTTCATTAGTTTAACATAAATAGTCATTTCCATCATTTTAATAGACCACAAGAATTTCATATCCAGTTCTCATAAATAAACGTCCCATGCATAGAGACAAAAATCATTCATATGGATTGAACACCTGGTAATCGACATTAACAAGATGCATATAATAATATTCTCTATCATTTCGGGAAATCCTTCGGACATGATATAAAACAACATCGAAGTACTAAAGCATCCGGTACTTTGGATGGGGTTCGTTAAGCCCAGTAGATCTATCTTTGGGATTCACGTCAATTAGTAGATTGGTTTACTAATTCTTAGGTTACCAAGTAAAAAGGGGCATATTCGGCTTCGATCATTCAACCATATAATGTAGTTTCGATTACTTGTGTCTATTTCGTAAAACATTTATAAAAATTGCGCATGTATTCTCAGCCCAAAAATATAAAGGTTAAAAAGGCAAATGAAACTCACCATACTGTATTTTGTAGTAAAAATACATATGACGACATTGAACAAGTATAGGTTTGGCCTCAGATTCACGAACATATATCATTCATATATGTATTAAAACACATAACAAGTTCATATATTAATAATATTAATATACTTGTTATATTTAATGTTTCATATGTCATGTTTAATATATATATATATATATATATATATATATATATATATATATATATATATATATATATATATATATATATATATATATATATATATATATATATATATATATATATATATATATATATATATATATATATATCTTGAATAATTAATTTATACTTATTAAAAATATAATAATAGAGCTAGGTTATCTGTTCTAAATATGGTTAGGATTTTATGTCATAAATATATTTTTATATAGAAAATCTTCATTTGATATATTAATAGTACTAATAATAATAATGATAATAAAAATAATACTAATTATGATAAAATTTATGGTAATTCTAATAATAGTAATAATGATAATTTTAATATTAATGATAAAGATAGTACTAATAATAATAATGTTTGTAATGATAATACTAATAAAATGATTATTTTAATAAAAATTATAATTTTAATAATAATAGTAGTTTTTAATAAAAACGGTAAATTTAATAATAATGATGATGAAAATAACAGTTTTGATATTAATACTTAATACTTAATAATAATAATGATCTTACTACTAATTATAATATTATATGTATTTATAATCTTAACCTAATCTTATTCATACTTATATTATTCATAATCATTAAATATAACAATAATTACTTTTATCTTAATATTTCATCATCTATATATTTTTATATCATAATATAACAACAACAATAATATTAATACTAAAAATAATATTAACAATAATAATAATAATAATAATAATAATAATAATAATAATAATAATAATAATAATAATAATAATAATAATAATAGTAATAATAATAATTATAATAATGAAATTACTACCTCAAAAAGAAAATGGCTTAAAAATAATGCCCGAGCCCGTGCTCGAACCCAAAACCTCTTGCTCAACCTCTAACCTCCTAACCACTTGTCTAATTTCTGTTTCCCTGAATATACCCCCACGAAATTTTCTTTTATCATATTCCTTCTGTTTCCCCTTTATCGTCTTCTTTAAAAAAAAACGCCATGGCCTAGGATTGAACCCGAGACCTCTCGATCACACCCAACATGCCTAAACCCTCACGCCATATGTGTTTTTATGAAATAATACCATATCCAAATTTATTTATGTTTCATTTCGGCCCAAGAAGTAACTAGTCCATTACACAAACCATATGTGGATTTGGTTTGACACTTTGAACGTCACAGCAACAAGTTAAAAAAAAATATAGAAACTCTCCTCTTTTATCCATCACCACATACATCTTAATGATCATCATTGTACATCATATATCATCATCGTCTTCTTTAATCATCATCACCATCATGCCAAATTATCATCATTTCAACATCGTATACATCATGCACATAACATCATCATCATATAACCATCATCTAACATCGCGGTCATCCTTTTTCTACTACCATGACCATTATCAAAATTTGTTAGCACCATCATCATTCTTAAATCGCGATCGTCTTCTCCATCCTTTCATCATCGTGACATCATTATACTCTTAGTTAGGAAACAGAAAACAGTCATAGGCAGCAGCATCATTGGATTGTTATCGACGGTTGAATCAGAAAAGGAAAAGAAGAATAAAAGCACTTAGATGGTGTTTCCGGTCGGTTGTAGTCGTGATTTAAAAAAAAAATTGTAACAGTCGTCTTTCTAGCAACTATGGCAGCGATGGTGGTGGCCGGTGAGTGATGGTGGTGGTTTACGGTGCTTGGGGTGGTGGGTGTGAGTTAGTAGCTGATCAGGCGAAGTTGATGATGGTGGTATAGAAGAGAGATGGTGGCGGTAAAGGGAAAAGAAGTGGTGGTGTTCGGTTTGTTCATGGTGACCGGAGATGTTCAAGTTTGCACGTTGGTGGCTGTAAACGTCGGCAAGGTGGTGGAGATAATGGTGTTGATGAGTGTTTTCTTATGACATATGTGTCTCATACATATATATATATACAGATATATGTATATTCTATAATTTTAAAACTAATTTAATAATTAATAATAATAATATAATAATAATAATAATAATAACTTAATCAATTAAATTGAAAGAATGTGCATGAGGAATAGTACAGCAGCCTTCCTTATTGTTTTTATCTACCGACACTCCTCACGGGGTGTGTCCATTGCTAAACAGTTAACGCATAAAAATGTTCCTAAAAAATCTCAAATTTTTAGATTAAATAAATTTAATTATTTCACTCATTAACTGTTTGAAACCTGTTCAAAAAGGTTCGATAAATATTTATTTTCTATTCTAATTTATATGTACGGAGTACTAATATTTAAACTTAAAAAGGTAAAAATATTTTTAATAAATCTAGAATCTTCGAAATCAATTTACACTCCAACTTTTATTTTAACACTTCATAAACTCACGTTAAATCTATATGAACGCTAATGAAATGTTAACCGGGTAATACAAACTTTGACAAATTAAGCTCGAAATTAATTATATTCAATATACTATACAAATACATTTTAAGATTCAGGTTTTATTATATAACTAAATATATTAAATATATTAAATATATATATATATATATATATATATATATATATATATATATATATATATATATATATATATATATATATATATATATATATATATATCTTCAAATAGATCTAATATTTAATCTTATATATTTAAAATTTATATTCATGTATATATACATATACATATCTATATATATTTGTATTTAATAAAATTTCTCATTACATCGTATTTTATTTCAAATTATGACTCAAATTAAAATATAATTATATATATATATATATATATATATATATATATATATATATATATATATATATATATATATATATATGTATGTATGTATCTATTTACAAATAGTTGTTCGTGAATCATTGGGAATAGTCGAAGGGTAATTGCATATATGAAAACAGTTCAAAATTTTGAGACTCAAAATTACAGATTTTGCTTATCGTGTCAAAACCATATAAAGATTAAGTTTAAATTTGGTCGGAAATTTCTGGGTCATCACAGTACCTACCCGTTAAAGAAATTTCATCCCGAAATTTGTGTGAGGTGGTCATGGCTTACAATAAAAATGTTTTCATGACCAATATTAGTTGATAAATAGAGGTTTATCATTATTGAATAATAATGATAAAATAATTCGATTATTCTAAGAATACCAGTGAAGCTATCGCAAAAGAGTAATTGAAGAAAATTAGATTTTCCTTAGCTTTTGACGTAAACAGGGTTGAATTCCGGAATTCAAGGGATTTAAAAGAAAATCTTCGAAATCTATAAGATTTGATTCTTCGATGAATAATGAAATTAAGATCTCTATAATTAAATACTATGATCTGCCTCAATTACTCTATCTGATGCTTCCATTATAAATTAAACTCCTCCGTCCCATTATTCTCACCATTCCTATACTTTTTTTCTTAGTTCATACATCCAAAAGATTGTAAAAAATGCTTAGTCCAGTTCTAATCCCTAATATTTTTCCTAATTATCATTTCTGTCATCCTTCTTTTCAATCTTCCACTAGAAAAATCTGTTTACTTTTAATATAACCTTGGGGTGATACTATTCTTAATTATACCGTGTCTTTATATTACTATTCCTATTAATATCCACGGTTTGTAATTTATACGATGTTATCAGGCTTTGTATCTCCCCTTATTTTTCAATGTCCCTATTTCTGTTTCCTATAATCATTGTCATCCACAGTTAATACTCCCTCCTATTTGCTGCGATTTATACTCCAATTTTTATTTCGGAACTTTGTCCCTTCGTTTCTTCTTCTTGCGGTTAGGCATCTCTTGTAATGGTCCAGAATTCGCAGATATAAATTTCAAAATGAACATTGTTAATGTTCTAAGAAAGGAATGGTAATTGCAGTGACCCGAACTTTTTCGAACCTTTCTATGATTATATGTTTAATGAAAACTATATTTACATGACTAAATGTTTCCAACATGTTAAGCAATCAAACTTGTTAAGACTTGGTTAATTGAAACGGAAATTTTGTAAACGTCTGATTACCCAGTTTGACCAATGATTCACGAACGCTATAAGTTGTATATGACATGATGATACATAAATGAATAAATATATATGTTTAACATGATATAATGATCATCAAGTATCTCATTAAAAATAGTAACAATAAGTTATATACTTAAAAAGGATACTATTGACGTATGAAACTCGAAACGATACATATAACGATTATCGTTATAACCACGTCTTACTAAATATATATGAAGCATATTAATACATTGTTATATTATATATAACATGATAATATGATAATTAAATATATCATTAAATGTATTAACAATGAACTACATAAGTAAAAACAAGACTACTAACTTAAGGATTTCGAAACGAGACATATATGTAATGATTATCGTTATAACGACATTTAAATGTATATATCATATTAAGATATATTAATATATCATAATATCATGATAATATAATAATTTAAAATCTCATTTGATATTATAAACTTTGGGTTAACAACATTTAACAAGATCGTTAACCTAAAGTTCTCAAAACAACACTTACATGTAACGACTAACGATGACTTAACGACTTAGTTAAAATGTATATACATGTAGTGTTTTAATATGTATTCATACACTTTTGAAAGACTTCAAGACACTTATCAAAATACTTCTACTTAACAAAAATCCTTACAATTACATTCTCGTTCAGTTTCATCAACAATTCTACTCGTATGCACCCGTATTCGTACTCGTACAATACACAGCTTTTAGATGTATGTACTATTGGTATATACACTCCAATTATCAGCTCTTAGCAGCCCATTTGAGTCACCTAACACATGTAGGAACCATCATTTGGCAACTAGCATGAAATATCTCATAAAATTACAAAAATATGAGTAATCATTCATGACTTATTTACATGAAAACAAAATTACATATCCTTTATATCTAATCCATACACCAATGACCAAAAGCACCTACAAACACTTTCATTCTTCAATTTTCTTCATCTAATTGATCTCTCTCAAGTTCTAACTTCAAGTTCTAAGTGTTCTTCATAAATTCTACAAGTTCTAGTTACATAAAATCAAGAATACTTTCAAGTTTGCTAGCTCACTTCCAATCTTGTAAGGTGATCATCCAACCTCAAGAAATCTTTGTTTCTTACAGTAGGTTATCATTCTAATACAAGGTAATAATCATATTCAAACTTTGGTTCAATTTCTATAACTATAACAATCTTATTTCAAGTGATGATCTTAGTTGAACTTGTTTTCGTGTCATGATTCTGCTTCAAGAACTTCGAGCCATCCAAGGATCCGTTGAAGCTAAATCCATTTTTATATTTTCCAGTAGGTTTATCCAAGGAACTTAAGGTAGTAATAATGTTCATAACATCATTCAATTCATACATAAAAAGCTATCATATTCGAAGTGGTAAACTAGTAATCACTAGAACATAGTTTAGTTAATTCTAAACTTGTTCGCAAATAAAGTTAATCCTTCTAACTAAACTTTTAAAATCAAGTATACACATGATCTATATCTATATGATATGCTAACTTAATGATTTAAAACCCGAAAACACGATAAACACCATAAAATCGGATTTACGACGTCGTAGTTACAACAGGGGGCTGTTTTGGTTTGGATAATTAAAAACTATGAAAAACTTTGATTTAAAAGCTATACTTCTGGAAAATGATTTTTCTTATGAACATGAAACCATATCCAAAAATCATGGTTAAACTCAAAGTGAAAGTATGTTTTTCAAAACAGTCATCAAGATGTCGTTCTTTCGACGGAAATGACTACCTCTTTCAAAAATGACTTGTAACTTGTATTTCCAACTATAAACCTATACCTTTTCTGTTTAGTTTCATAAAGTCAAGTTCAATACGGAACCGTGGCCGCTTAAATCACTCAAAACGGATTAGAAACGAAGAAATGGCGAGCAAAAAAAATTGGTAAAAACTACTCATTTTAGCTACGTGAAAATTGGTAACAAATCTATTCCAACCATAACTTAATCAACTTGTATTGTATATTATGTAATCTTGAGATACCATAGACACGTATACAATGTTTCGACCTATCATGTCGACACATCTATATATATTTCGGAACAACCATAGACACTCTATATGTGAATGTTGGAGTTAGCTATACAGGGTTGAGGTTGATTCCAAAATATATATAGTTTGAGTTGTGATCAGTACTGAGATATGTATACACTGGGTCGTGGATTGATTTAACATAATATATATCGATTTATTTCTGTACATCTAACTGTGGACAAATAGTTGTAGGTTACTAACGAGGACAGCTGACTTAATAAACGTAAAACATCAAAATGTATTAAAAGTGTTGTAAATATATTTTGAACATACTTTGATATATATGTACATATTTGTTATAGGTTCGTGAATCGACCAGTGGCCAAGTCTTACTTCCCGACGAAGTAAAAAAATCTGTGAAAGTGAGTTATAGTCCCACTTTTAAAATCTAATATTTTTGGGATGAGAATACATGCAGGTTTTATAAATGATTTACAAAATAGACACAAGTACGTGAAACTACATTCTATGGTTGAATTATCGAAATCGAATATGCCCCTTTTTATTAAGTCTGGTAATCTAAGAATTAGGGAACAGACACCCTAATTGACGCGAATCCTAAAGATAGATCTATTGGGCCTAACAAACCCCATCCAAAGTACCGGATGCTTTAGTACTTCGAAATTTATATCATATCCGAAGGGTGTCCCGGAATGATGGGGATATTCTTATATATGCATCTTGTTAATGTCGGTTACCAGGTGTTCACCATATGAATGATTTTTATCTCTATGTATGGGATGTGTATTGAAATATGAAATCTTGTGGTCTATTATTATGATTTGATAATATATAGGTTAAACCTATAACTCACCAACATTTTTGTTGACGTTTAAAGGATGTTTATTCTCAGGTGAATACTAAGAGCTTCCGCTGTTGCATACTAAAATAAGGACAAGATTTGGAGTCCATGTTTATATGATATTATTTAAAAACTGCATTCAAGAAACTGATTTCGATGTAACATATTTGTACTGTAAACCATTATGTAATGGTCGTGTGTAAATAGGATATTTTAGATTATCATTATTTGATAATCTACGTAAAGTTTTTAAACCTTTATTGATGAAATAAATGTTATGGTTTGTTTTAAAATGAATGCAGTCTTTGAAAAACGTCTCATATAGAGGTCAAAATCTCGCAACGAAATCAATTAATATGGAACGTTTTTAATCAATAAGAACGGGACATTTCAGTTGGTATCCGAGTGTTGGTCTTAGAGAACCAGAATTTTGCATTAGTGTGTCTTATCGAGTTTGTTAGGATGCATTAGTGAGTCTGGACTTCGATCGTGTTTACTTGAAAAATGATTGCTTAACAAATTTTGTTGAAAACTATATATTTTTAACATGTGAATATTATGTGATATATTAATCTCTTAACGTATTTGATATTATGTGATAGATGTCTACCTCTAGAACAAGTCCCATTGACTCACCTAATAATAACGAAGAGTCGAATATATATTGGACTGATTCACAAGTTCCTGAAGAGGAACCGGAAGAAGAATCAGAACCGGAAGAGGAGGAACCGGAGGAGGAAATAGAACCAGTGGGGGAAATAATAAAACGGTTAAGTAAAAGAAAATCCTCAACCAACCGACCAAGGTTAATTATGGTCAATGGTGTTTCCGCCAAGGAAGCAAAATATTGGGAGGATTACCAATTCTCCGATGAATCGGATTCCGACGAGAATTCCGATGATGTTATAGAAATTACCCCAACTGAATTTAAAAAGGCAAAAGAAAATAATAAAGGAAAGGGCATAAAAATAGAGAAATCTAATTCCAACCCCGATGAACTTTATATGTATCGTCAACCCCCGAAGCCCTTAAGTTGTAACAATGACCCGAGAACCTCTAAACCACCAGGTTTTTCTAAACCGTTGTGGAAAACGACAGCTCGTATTAGGGGAACATCATATATCCCTAGAAACTTGGAAAAACGAACCAAAACCGAAGAAGAAGAAACGAGCGAGTCGGAATAAGATAGTTGTATTCGTGTGGTGTAATATATGTAATATAGTGTGCTTATGCTTTATGATATATGTAAAAATTGCTTGTATTAATAAGTATTTTTTTTATGAATCTAACTCTTGTCTATTTACAGTATAAAAACACAAAATGGATAGACAACCCAATATTTTAAGAGACCTACCCGGAGACATGATTGATGAAATCTTGTCTAGAGTCGGTCAGAATTCTTCGGCACAACTATTTACGGCGAAATCAGTTTGTAAGACATTCGAAGAACGTTCCAAGAATGTCTTGGTTTATAAGAGACTTTTGTTTGAAAGATGGGGGATATCACATTGGGAAACCCATAAGTTACGATGTGTTTACTTTGATGCATATATTGCGGGGAACCCAAATGCTATTTTACGCAACGGGTTAAGAAATTATTTTTACTCAATGTATCCGAATATAGGACTTCATGATTTAGAAAAAGCGGCTAACATGCAACATAAAGAATCATGCTATGCTTACGGGTTAGTAATGTTCGCTTCTCACCAAAGTGAGAAAAAGAACATCGGGCTACAACTATTAAACAAAACGTTCCCACAAGTGACGGAGTCGGTAATTGGGGTAAGAAATGAGGTTTTTAGGTTATTACGAGACTGTTGGTCATTACGTAACCCTCGTCCCTTTGACGACGTTACAACACGCTGTCTTATCAACGGCCATAACGGTTATGTTCCACAAGACCAAGGATGGGAAGTAGTCCTAGTAAAACTAGAATGCATGACTTGTTTCTGGACGTATGAATTACGTGTAATAAGTCTTTATTACCTTTGCTGAACGAATTGTGTACTAGCTAGAACTATCTTCACAACTATCTTGTATCAAAGTTATTGTGTGCTATATTTCATGCTTTATGTAAAATAAGCGGTATTGTAAGTTTGTAAAATATTGTATAAAAGTTTGAACGCGAAATATTATTATAATCAGTTTTTCATATAGAATTGTAGTAGTTGAATTGTATATTAGCTACTAAGTATGAACTTAACGGGTAGGTACTACCCGAATTTAAACTTATAAAACGCTAATATGAATAAAAAGCTTTTATAAATGAGTTCATATTATGCTACGAAATACTATTAACTACTCTTAATATTCTGTATGATTAGCTTGTTCCATTTGAATATTTTGAAGGAAATGGCACCGACTACTCGACACACCGTGAATATGAATGAAGAGGAATTCCGTACTTTTCTAGCTTCAAACATAGCCGCAGTACAGGCTGCGCTACATACCAACAATAACCTTGGATCTAGCAGTATAGGAAATCGTGTAGGATGCACCTACAAAGAATTCACTGCCTGCAAACCTTTGGAATTTGATGGAACCGAAGGACCGATCGGATTGAAACGGTGGACCAAGAAGGTCGAATCGGTGTTTGCCATAAGTAAGTGTACTGAAGAGGACAAAGTGAAGTACGCTACGCATACCTTCACAGGTTCTGCGTTAACATGGTGGAATACCTATCTAGAGCAAGTGGGACAAGATGATGCGTATGCACTACCGTGGTCAGCATTCAAGCACTTGATGAACGAGAAGTACCGTCCCAGAACCGAGGTCAATAAGCTCAAGACAGAACTTAGAGGGTTACGAACCCAAGGATTTGATATTACCATGTACGAAAGACGATTCACAGAATTGTACCTATTGTGTCCGGGAGCGTTTGAAGATGAAGAAGAGAAGATCGACGCGTTTGTGAAAGGATTACCGGAAAGAATCCAAGAAGATATAAGTTCACACGAGCCCGCCTCCATACAACAGGCATGTAGAATGGCTCACAAACTAGTGAACCAGATTGAGGAAAGAATTAAAGAACAGACGACTGAAGAGGCCAATGTGAAGCAAGTCAAAAGAAAGTGGGAGGAAAACGGTGATAAGAATCACCAATACAACAACAATAGCAATTACAATAATAATCGCAACAATTATCCCAAAAATCGCAACATCAATCGCAACTACAACAAACGGCCCAACAACAACAACAACAACAACAATCGTCCCAACAACAATAACAACCGCAACAACAACAACAACAATCAGAAGCAGCTATGCCAAAGGTGTGAAAAGTATCACTCGGGGTTCTGCACCAAATTTTGCAACAAGTGTAAATGAAATGGTCATAGCGCGGCGAAGTGTGAGGTCTACGGACCAGGGGTTAACAGAACGAAAGGAACAAATGGTGTCGAAACGAGTAATGGCGGAGCAAGTAGTGTCGGAGCAAGTTATGCCAATGTAGTTTGTTATAAATGTGGAAAACCGGGCCATATTATTAGAAATTGCCCGAACCAGGAGAACACGAATGGACAAGGCCGCGGAAGAGTTTTCAATATTAATGCGGCAGAGGCACAGGAAGACCCGGAGCTTGTTACGGGTACATTTCTTATTGACAATAAATCTGCTTACGTTTTATTTGATTCGGGTGCGGATAGAAGCTATACGAGTAGAGATTTTTGTGCTAAATTAAGTTGTCCATTGACGCCGTTGGATAGTAAATTTTTACTAGAATTAGTAAATGGTAAATTAATTTCAGCAGATAATATATGTCGAAATCGAGAAATTAAACTGGTTAGCGAAACATTTAAGATTGACTTGATACCAGTAGTGTTAGGGAGTTTTGATGTGATAATCGGTATGGACTGGTTGAAAGAAGTGAAAGCAGAGATCGTTTGTTACAAAAATGCAATTCGCATTATACGAGAAAAAGGAAAACCCTTAATGGTGTACGGAAAAAAGGACAACACAAAGCTACATCTTATTAGTAATTTGAAGGCACAAAAACTAATAAGAAAAGGTTGCTATGCTGTTCTAGCACACGTCGAGAAAGTACAAACTGAAGAAAAGAGCATCAATGATGTTCCCGTCGCAAAAGAATTTCCCGATGTATTTCCGAAAGAATTACCGGGATTACCCCCACATCGATCTGTTGAATTTCAAATAGATCTTGTACCAGGAGCTGCACCAATAGCTCGTGCTCCTTGCAGACTCGCACCCAGCGAGATGAAAGAACTGCAAAGCCAATTACAAGAACTTTTAGAGCGTGGTTTCATTCGACCAAGCACATCACCGTGGGGAGCTCCTGTTTTGTTTGTCAAGAAGAAAGATGGTACATTCAGGTTGTGTATCGACTACCGAGAGTTGAACAAACTTACCATCAAGAAACCGCTACCCACTACCGAGAATCAACGACTTATTTAATCAACTACAAGGCTCGTCTATTTATTCAAAGATTGACTTACGTTCCGGGTATCATCAAATGTGGGTGAAAGAAGATGATATTCCAAAGACTGCTTTCAGAACACGTTACGGTCATTACGAGTTTATGGTCATGCCGTTTGGTTTAACTAATGCACCAGCTGTGTTCATGGACCTTATGAACCGAGTGTGTGGACCATACCTTGACAAGTTTGTCATTGTTTTCATTGATGACATACTTATTTACTCAAAGAATGACCAAGAACATGGTGAACATTTGAGAAAGGTGTTAGAAGTATTGAGGAAGGAAGAATTGTACGCTAAATTTTCAAAGTGTGCATTTTGGTTGGAAGAAGTTCAATTCCTCGGTCACATAGTGAACAAAAAAGGTATTAAGGTGGATCCGGCAAAGATAGAAACTGTTGAGAAGTGGGAAACCCCGAAAACTCCGAAACACATACGCCAGTTTTTAGGACTAGCTGGTTACTACAGAAGGTTCATCCAAGACTTTTCCAGAATAGCAAAACCCTTGACTGCATTAAAGCATAAAGGGAAGAAATTTGAATGGAAGGATGAACAAGAGAAAGCGTTTCAGTTATTGAAGAAAAAGCTAACTACGGCACCTATATTGTCATTGCCTGAAGGGAATGATGATTTTGTGATTTATTGTGACGCATCAAAGCAAGGTCTCGGTTGTGTATTAATGCAACGGACGAAGGTGATTGCTTATGCATCTAGACAATTGAAGATTCACGAGCAAAATTATACGACGCATGATTTGGAATTAGGCGCGGTTGTTTTTGCATTAAAGACTTGGAGGCACTACTTATATGGGGTCAAAAGTATTATATATACCGACCACAAAAGTCTTCAACACATATTTAATCAGAAACAACTGAATATGAGGCAGCGTAGGTGGATTGAATTGTTGAATGATTACGACTTTGAGATTCGTTACCACCCGGGGAAGGCAAATGTGGTAGCCGACGCCTTGAGCAGAAAGGACAGAGAACCCATTCGAGTAAAATCTATGAATATAATGATTCACACTAACCTTACTACTCAAATAAAGGAGGCGCAACAAGGAGTTTTAAAAGAGGGAAATTTAAAGGATGAAATACCCAAAGGATCGGAGAAGCATCTTAATATTCCGGAAGATGGAACCCGGTATAGGGCTGAAAGAATTTGGGTACCAAAATTTGGAGATATGAGAGAAATGGTACTTAGAGAAGCTCATAAAACCAGATACTCAATACATCCTGGAACGGGGATGATGTACAAGGATCTTAAGAAACATTTTTGGTGGCCAGGTATGAAAGCTGATATTGCTAAATATGTAGGAGAATGTTTAACGTGTTCTAAGGTCAAAGCTGAACATCAGAAACCATCAGGTCTACTACAACAACCTGAAATCCCGGAATGGAAATGGGAAAACATTACCATGGATTTCATTACTAAATTGCCAAGGACTGTAAGTGGTTATGATACTATTTGGGTAATAGTTGATCGTCTCACCAAGTCAGCACACTTCCTGCCAATAAGAGAAGATGACAAGATGGAGAAGTTAGCATGACTGTATTTGAAGGAAGTCGTCTCCAGACATGGAATACCAATCTCTATTATCTCTGATAGGGATGGCAGATTTATTTCAAGATTCTGGCAGACATTACAGCAAGCATTGGGAACCCGTCTAGACATGAGTACTGCATATCATCCACAAACTGATGGGCAAAGCGAAAGGATGATACAAATGCTTGAAGACATGCTACGAGCTTGTGTTATTGATTTCGGAAACAGTTGGGATCGACATCTACCGTTAGCAGAATTTTCCTACAACAACAGCTACCATTCAAGCATTGAGATGGCGCCGTTTGAAGCACTTTATGGTAGAAAGTGCAGGTCTCCAATTTGTTGGAGTGAAGTGGGGGATAGACAGATTACGGGTCCGGAGATAATACAAGAAACTACCGAGAAAATCATCCAAATTCAACAAAGATTGAAAACCGCCCAGAGTCAACAAAAGAGCTACGCGGACAGTAAAAGAAAAGATATAGAGTTTGAAATTGGAGATATGGTCATGCTTAAGGTTTCACCTTGGAAAGGCGTTGTTCGATTTGGTAAACGGGGGAAACTAAATCCAAGGTACATTGGACCATTCAAGATTATAGATCGTGTCGGACCAGTAGCTTACCAACTGGAGCTACCTCAACAACTCGCGGCTGTACATAACACTTTCCACGTCTCAAATTTGAAGAAATGTTTTGCTAAAGAAGGGCTCACTATTCCGTTGGACGAAATCCAAATCAATGAAAAACTTCAATTCATTGAAGAACCCGTCGAAATAATGGATCGTGAGGTTAAGAGACTTAAACAAAACAAGATACCGATTGTTAAGGTTCGATGGAATGCTCGTAGAGGACCCGAGTTCACCTGGGAGCGTGAAGATCAGATGAAGAAGAAATACCCGCATTTATTTCCAGAAGATACGTCAACACCTCCAACTGCTTAAAATTTCGCAACGAAATTTATTTAACGGGTAGGTAATGTAGTGACCCGAACTTTTCCATGTTTATATATATATTAAATGAAATTGTTATTTACATGATTAAGTGTTTCCAACATGTTAAGCAATCAAACTTGTTAAGACTTGATTAATTGAAATAGGTTTCATATAGACAATTGACCACCCAAGTTGATAGGTGATTCACGAACGTTAAAACTTGTAAAAACTATACGATGACATATATATAGTTAACATGATTTTATTATAATTATGTATCTCATTAGGTATTTTAACAATGAGTTATATACATAAAAAATGAGACTATTAATTTAAGAAACTCGAAAACGATATATATAACGATTATCGTTATAACAACGTCTTACTAGGTACATATGAATCATATTAAGATATTGATACACTTGGTTAATTATGTTAAATGATAAGTAAATATATTATTAAGTGTATTAACAATGAAATACATATGTAAAAATAAGACTACTAACTTAATGATTTCGAAACGAGACATATATGTAACGATTATCGTTGTAACGACATTTAACTGTATATATATCGTACTAAGATATATTATATATCATAATATCATGATAATATAACAATTTAACATCTCATTTGTTATAATAAACAATGGGTTAACAACATTCAACAAGATCGTTAACCTAAAGGTTTCAAAACAACATTTACATGTAACGACTAACGATGAATTAACGACTCAGTTAAAATGGATATACATGTAGTGTTTTAATATGTATTCATACACTTTTGAAAGACTTCAAGACACTTATAAAAATACTTCTACTTAACAAAAATACTTACAATTACATCATCGTTCAGTTTCATCAACAATTCTACTCGTATGCACCCGTATTCGTACTCGTACAATACACAGTTTTTAGATGTATGTACTATTGGTATATACACTCCAATGATCAGATCTTAGAAGCCCATGTGAGTCACCTAAAACATGTGGGAACCATCATTTGGCAACTAGCATGAAATATCTCATAAAATTACAAAAATATGAGTAATCATTCATGACTTATTTACATGAAAACAAAATTACATATCCGTTATATCTAATCCATACACCAACGACCAAAAACACCTACAAACACTTTCATTCTTTAATTTTCTTCATCTAATTGATCTCTCTCAAGTTCTATCTTCAAGTTCTAAGTGTTCTTCATAAATTCCAAAAGTTCTAGTTTAATAAAATCAAGAATACTTCCAAGATTGCAAGTTTACTTCCAAGTTTTCTAAATCCATTCCAAGTAATCATCCAAGATCAAGAAACCTTTGTTACTTACAGTGGGTTATCTTTCTAATACAAGGTAATAATCATATTCAAAATTTAATTCAATTTCTATAACTATAACAATCTTATTTCGAGTGGAAATCTTACTTGAAATTGTTTTCGTGTCATGATTCTGCTTCAAGAACTTTCAAGCCATCCAAGGGTCTTTTGAAGCTAGATCTATTTTTCTCATTTACAGTAGGTTTATCTAAGGAACTTGAGGTAGTAATGATGTTCATAACATCATTCGATTCATACATATAAAGCTATCTTATTCGAAGGTTTAAACTTGTAATCAGTAGAACATAGTTTAGTTAATTCTAAACTTGTTCGCAAATAAAAGTTAATCCTTCTAACTTGACTTTTAAAATCAACTAAACACATGTTATATATCTATATGATATGCTAACTTAATGATTTAAAACCTGAAAACACGAAAAACACTGTAAAACCGAATTTACGCCGTCGTAGTAACACCGCGGGCTGTTTTGGATTAGTTAATTAAAAACTATGATAAACTTTGATTTAAAAGTTGTTATTCTGGGAAAATGATTTTTATTATGAACATGAAACTATATCCAAAAATTATGGTTAAACTCAAAGTGGAAGTATGTTTTCTAAAATGGTTATCTAGACGTCGTTCTTTCGACTGAAATGACTACCTTTACAAAAATGACTTGTAACTTATTTTTCCGACTATAAACCTATACTTTTTCTTTTTTGATTCATAAAATATAGTTCAATATGAAACCATAGCAATTTGATTCACTCAAAACGGATTTAAAATGAAGAAGTTATGGGTAAAACAAGATTGGATAATTTTTCTCATTTTAGCTACGTGAAAATTGGTAACAAATCTATTCCAACCATAACTTAATCAACTTGTATTGTATATTATGTAATCTTGAGATACCATAGACACGTATACAATTTTTCGACCTATCATGTCGACACATCTATATATATTTCGGAACAACCATAGACACTCTATATGTGAATGTTGGAGTTAGCTATACAGGGTTGAGGTTGATTCTAAAATATATATAGTTTGAGTTGTGATCAATACTGAGATACGTATACACTGGGTCGTGGATTGATTTAAGATAATATTTATCGATTTATTTCTGTACATCTAACTGTGGACAACTAGTTGTAGGTTACTAACGAGGACAGCTGACTTAATAAACTTAAAACATCAAAATATATTAAAAGTGTTGTAAATATATTTTGAACATACTTTGATATATATGTATATATTGTTATAGGTTCGTGAATCAACCAGTGGCCAAGTCTTACTTCCTGACGAAGTAAAAAATCTGTGAAAGTGAGTTATAGTCCCACTTTTAAAATCTAATATTTTTGGGATGAGAATACATGCAGGTTTTATAAATGATTTACAAAATAGACACAAGTACGTGAAACTACATTCTATGGTTGAATTATCGAAATCGAATATGCAACTTTTTATTAAGTCTGGTAATCTAAGAATTAGGGAACAGACACCCTAATTGACGCGAATCCTAAAGATAGATCTATTGGGCCTAACAAACCCCATCCAAAGTACCGGATGCTTTAGTACTTCGAAATTTATATCATATCCGAAGGGTGTCCCGGAATGATGGGGATATTCTTATATATGCATCTTGTTAATGTCGGTTACCAGGTGTTCACCATATGAATGATTTTTATCTCTATGTATGGGATGTGTATTGAAATATGAAATCTTGTGGTCTATTGTTACGATTTGATATATATAGGTTAAACCTATAACTCACCAACATTTGTGTTGACGTTTAAAGCATGTTTATTCTCAGGTGAATACTAAGAGCTTTCGCTGTTGCATACTAAAATAAGGACAAGATTTGGAGTCCATGTTTGTATGATATTGTGTAAAAACTGCATTCAAGAAACTGATTTCGATGTAACATATTTGTACTATAAACCATTATGTAATGGTCGTGTGTAAACAGGATATTTTAGATTATCATTATTTGATAATCTACGTAAAGCTTTTTAAACCTTTATTTATGAAATAAAGGTTATGGTTTGTTTTAAAAATGAATGCAGTCTTTGAAAAACGTCTCATATAGAGGTCAAAACCTCGCAACGAAATCAATTAATATGGAACGTTTTTAATCAATAAGAACGGGACATTTCACCACGTATGAAAGACAGTTCACAGAATTGTGCCTATTGTGTCCGAAAGCGTTCGAAGATGAGGAAGAGAAGATTGACGCGTTTGTGAAAGGATTACCGGAAAGAATCTAACAAGATATAAGTTCACACGAGCCCGCCTCCATACAACAGGCATGTAGAATGTAGTGACCCGAACTTTTCCATGTTTATATATATTAATTGAGATTGATATTTACATGATTAAATGTTTCCAACATGTTAAGCAATCAAACTTGTTAAGACTTGATTAATTGAAATATGTTTCATATAGACAATTGACCACCCAAGTTGACCGGTGATTCACGAACGTTAAAACTTGTAAAAACTATATGATGACATATATATGGATATATATATAGTTAACATGATACTATGATAAGTAAACATATCATTAAGTATATTAACAATGAACTACATATGTAAAAACAAGACTACTAACTTAATGATTTTTAAACGAGACATATATGTAACGATTATCGTTGTAAAGACATTTAATGTATATATATATCATATTAAGAGATATTCATACATGATAATATCATGATAATATAATAATTTAAAATCTCATTTGATATTATAAACATTGGGTTAACAACATTTAACAAGATCGTTAACCTAAAGGTTTCAAAACAACACTTACATGTAACGACTAACGATGACTTAACGACTCAGTTAAAATGTATATACATGTAGTGTTTTAATATGTATTTATACACTTTTGAAAGACTTCAATACACTTATCAAAATACTTCTACTTAACCAAAATGCTTACAATTATATCCTCGTTCAGTTTCATCAACAATTCTACTCGTATGCACCCGTATTCGTACTCGTACAATACACAGCTTTTAGATGTATGTACTATTGGTATATACACTCCAATGATCAGCTCTTAGCAGCCCATGTGAGTCACCTAACACATGTGAGAACCATCATTTGGCAACTAGCATGAAATATCTCATAAAATTACAAAAATATGAGTAATCATTCATGACTTATTTACATGAAAACAAAATTACATATCCGTTATATCTAATCCATACACCAACGACCAAAAACACCTACAAACACTTTCATTCTTTAATTTTCTTCATCTAATTGATCTCTCTCAAGTTCTATCTTCAAGTTCTAAGTGTTCTTCATAAATTCCAAAAGTTCTAGTTTCATAAAATCAAGAATACTTCCAAGATTGCAAGTTTACTTCCAAGTTTTCTAAATCCATTCCAATTAATCATCCAAGATCAAGAAACCTTTGTTACTTACAGTAGGTTATCTTTCTAATACAAGGTAATAATCATATTCAAACTTTAATTCAATTTCTATAACTATAACAATCTTATTTCGAGTGGAAATCTTACTTGAAATTGTTTTCGTGTCATGATTCTGCTTCAAGAACTTTCAAGCCATCCAAGGATCTTTTGAAGCTAGATCTATTTTTTTCATTTCCAGTAGGTTTATCTAAGGAACTTGAGGTAGTAATGATGTTCATAACATCATTCGATTCATACATATAAAGCTATCTTATTCGAAGGTTTAAACTTGTAATCACTAGAACATAGTTTAGTTAATTCTAAACTTGTTCGCAAATAAAAGTTAATCCTTCTAACTTGACTTTTAAAATCAACTAAACACATGTTATATATCTATATGATATGCTAACTTAATGATTTAAAACCTGGAAACACGAAAAACACCGTAAAACCGGATTTACGCCGTCGTAGTAACACCGCGGGCTGTTTTAGGTTAGTTAATTAAAAACTATGATAAACTTTGATTTAAAAGTTGTTATTCTGAGAAAATGATTTTTATTATGAACATGAAACTATATCCAAAAATTATGGTTAAACTCAAAGTGGAAGTATGTTTTCTAAAATGGTTATCTAGACGTCGTTCTTTCGACTGAAATGACTACCTTTACAAAAATGACTTGTAACTTATTTTTCCGACTATAAACCTATACTTTTTCTTTTTAGATTCATAAAATAGAGTTCAATATGAAACCATAGCAATTTGATTCACTCAAAACGGATTTAAAATGAAGAAGTTATGGGTAAAACAAGATTGGATAATTTTTCTCATTTTAGCTACGTGAAAATTGGTAACAAATCTATTCCAACCATAACTTAATCAACTTGTATTGTATATTATGTAATCTTGAGATACCATAGACACGTATACAATGTTTCGACCTATCATGTCGACACATCTATATATATTTCGGAACAACCATAGACACTCTATATGTGAATGTTGGAGTTAGCTATACAGGGTTGAGGTTGATTCTAAAATATATATAGTTTGAGTTGTGATCAATACTGAGATACGTATACACTGGGTCGTGGATTGATTTAAGAAAATATTTATCGATTTATTTCTGTACATCTAACTGTGGACAACTAGTTGTAGGTTACTAACGAGGACAACTGACTTAATAAACTTAAAACATCAAAATATATTAAAAGTGTTGTAAATATATTTTGAACATACTTTGATATATATGTATATATTTTTATAGGTTCGTGAATCAACCAATGGCCAAGTCTTACTTCCTGACGAAGTAAAAAATCTGTGAAAGTGAGTTATAGTCCCACTTTTAAAATCTAATATTTTTGGGATGAGAATACATGCAGGTTTTATAAATGATTTACAAAATAGACACAAGTACGTGAAACTACATTCTATGGTTGAATTATCGAAATCGAATATGCAACTTTTTATTAAGTCTGGTAATCTAAGAATTAGGGAACAGACACCCTAATTGACGCGAATCCTAAAGATAGATCTATTGGGCCTAACAAACCCCATCCAAAGTACCGGATGCTTTAGTACTTCGAAATTTATATCATATCCGAAGGGTGTCCCGGAATGATGGGGATATTCTTATATATGCATCTTGTTAATGTCGGTTACCAGGTGTTCACCATATGAATGATTTTTATCTCTATGTATGGGATGTGTATTGAAATATGAAATCTTGTGGTCTATTGTTACGATTTGATATATATAGGTTAAACCTATAACTCACCAACATTTGTGTTGACGTTTAAAGCATGTTTATTCTCAGGTGAATACTAAGAGCTTTCGCTGTTGCATACTAAAATAAGGACAAGATTTGGAGTCCATGTTTGTATGATATTGTGTAAAAACTGCATTCAAGAAACTGATTTCGATGTAACATATTTGTACTATAAACCATTATGTAATGGTCGTGTGTAAACAGGATATTTTAGATTATCATTATTTGATAATCTACGTAAAGCTTTTTAAACCTTTATTTATGAAATAAAGGTTATGGTTTGTTTTAAAAATGAATGCAGTCTTTGAAAAACGTCTCATATAGAGGTCAAAACCTCGCAACGAAATCAATTAATATGGAACGTTTTTAATCAATAAGAACGGGACATTTCACCACGTATGAAAGACAATTCACAGAATTGTGCATATTGTGTCCGGAAGCGTTCGAAGATGAGGAAGAGAAGATCGACGCGTTTGTGAAAGGATTACCGGAAAGAATCCAACAAGATATAAGTTCACACGAGCCCGCCTCCATACAACAGGCATGTAGAATGTAGTGACCCGAACTTTTCCATGTTTATATATATTAATTGAGATTGATATTTACATGATTAAATGTTTCCAACATGTTAAGCAATCAAACTTGTTAAGACTTGATTAATTGAAATATGTTTCATATAGACAATTGACCACCCAAGTTGACCGGTGATTCACGAACGTTAAAACTTGTAAAAACTATATGATGACATATATATGGATATATATATAGTTAACATGATATTATGATAAGTAAACATATCATTAAGTATATTAACAATGAACTACATATGTAAAAACAAGACTACTAACTTAATGATTTTTAAACGAGACATATATGTAACGATTATCGTTGTAAAGACATTTAATGTATATATATCATATTAAGAGATATTCATACATGATAATATCATGATAATATAGTAATTTAAAATCTCATTTGATGTTATAAACATTGGGTTAACAACATTTAACAAGATCGTTAACCTAAAGGTTTCAAAACAACACTTACATGTAACGACTAACGATGACTTAACGACTCAGTTAAAATGTATATACATGTAGTGTTTTAATATGTATTTATACACTTTTGAAAGACTTCAATACACTTATCAAAATACTTCTACTTAACAAAAATGCTTACAATTACATCCTCGTTCAGTTTCATCAACAATTCTACTCGTATGCACCCGTATTCGTACTCGTACAATACACAGCTTTTAGATGTATGTACTATTGGTATATACACTCCATTGATCAGCTCTTAGCAGCCCATGTGAGTCACCTAACACATGTGAGAACCATCATTTGGTAACTAGCATGAAATATCTCATAAAATTACAAAAATATGAGGAATCATTCATGACTTATTTACATGAAAACAAAATTACATATCCTTTATATCTAATCCATACACCAACGACCAAAAACACCTACAAACACTTTCATTCTTCAATTTTCTTCATCTAATTGATCTCTCTCAAGTTCTATCTTCAAGTTCTAAGTGTTCTTCATAAATTCTACAAGTTCTAGTTACATAAAATCAAGAATACTTTCAAGTTTGCTAGCTCACTTCCAATCTTGTAATGTGATCATCCAACCTCAAGAAATCTTTGTTTCTTACAGTAGGTTATCATTCTAATACAAGGTAATAATCATATTCAAACTTTGGTTCAATTTCTATAACTATAACAATCTTATTTCAAGTGATGATCTTACTTGAACTTGTTTTCGTGTCATGATTCTGCTTCAAGAACTTCGAGCCATCCAAGGATCCGTTGAAGCTAGATCCATTTTTCTATTTTCCAGTAGGTTTATCCAAGGAACTTAAGGTAGTAATGATGTTCATAACATCATTCAATTCATACATATAAAGCTATCTTATTCGAAGGTTTAAACTTGTAATCACTAGAATATAGTTTAATTAATTCTAAACTTGTTCGCAAACAAAAGTTAATCCTTCTAACTTGACTTTTGAAATCAACTAAACACATGTTCTATATCTATATGATATGCTAACTTAATGATTTAAAACCTGAAAACACGAAAAACACCGTAAAATCGGATTTACGCCGTCGTAGTAACACCGCGGGCTGTTTTGGGTTAGTTAATTAAAAACTATGATAAACTTTGATTTAAAAGTTGTTATTCTGAGAAAATAATTTTTATTATGAACATGAAACTATATCCAAAAATTATGGTTAAACTCAAAGTGGAAGTATGTTTTCTAAAATGGTCATCTAGACGTCGTTCAATGACTACCTTTACAAAAACGACTTGTAACTTATTTTTCCGACTATAAACCTATACTTTTTCTGTTTAGATTCATAAAATAGAGTTCAATATGAAACCATAGCAATTTGATTCACTCAAAACGGATTTAAAATGAAGAAGTTATGGGTAAAACAAGATTGGATAATTTTTCTCATTTTAGCTACGTGAAAATTGTTAACAAATCTATTCCAACCATAACTTGATCAACTTGTATTGTATATTATATAATCTTGAGATACCATAGATACGTATACAATGTTTCGACCTATCATGTCGACACATCTATATATATTTCGGAACAACCATAGACACTCTATATGTGAATGTTGGAGTTAGCTATACAGGGTTGAGGTTGATTCCAAAATATATATAGTTTGAGCTGTGATCAATACTGAGATACGTATACACTGGGTCGTGGATTGATTCAAGATAATATTTATCGATTTATTTATGTACATCTAACTGTGGACAACTAGTTGTAGGTTACTAACGAGGACAGCTGACTTAATAAACTTAAAACATCAAAATATATTAAAAGTGTTGTAAATATATTTTGAACATACTTTGATATATATGTATATATTGTTATAGGTTCGTGAATCAACCAGTGGCCAAGTCTTACTTCCCGACGAAGTAAAAATCTGTGAAAGTGAGTTATAGTCCTACTTTTAAAATCTAATATTTTTAGGATGAGAATACATGCAGGTTTTATAAATGATTTACAAAATAGACACAAGTACGTGAAACTACATTCTATGGTTGAATTATCGAAATCGAATATTCTCCTTTTTATTAAGTCTGGTAATCTAAGAATTGGGGAACAGACACCCTAATTGACGGGAATCCTAAAGATAGATCTATTGGGCCTAACAAACCCCATCCAAAGTACCGGATACTTTAGTACTTCAAAATTTATATCATATACGAAGGGTGTCCCGGAATGATGGGGATATTTTTATATATGCATCTTGTTAATGTCGGTTACCAGGTGTTCACCATATGAATGATTTTTATCTCTATGTATGGGATGTGTATTGAAATATGAAATCTTGTGGTCTATTATTATGATTTGATATATATAGGTTAAACCTATAACTCACCAACATTTTTGTTGACGTTTTAAGCATGTTTATTCTCAGGTGATTATTAAGAGCTTCCGCTATCGCATGCTTAAATAAGGACGAGATTTGGAGTCCATGCTTATATGATATTGTGTAAAAACTGCATTCAAGAAACTTATTTTGTTGTAACATATTTGTATTGTAAACCATTATGTAATGGTCGTGTGTAAACAGGATATTTTAGATTATCATTATTTGATAATCTACGTAAAGCTTTTTAAACCTTTATTGATGAAATAAAGGTTATGGTTTGTTTTAAAATGAATGCAGTCTTTGAAAAACGTCTCATATAGAGGTCAAAACCTCGCAACGAAATCAATTAATATGGAACGTTTTTAATCAATAAGAACGGGACATTCCAGTTGGTATCAGAGTGTTGGTCTTAGAGAACCAGAATTTTGCATTAGTGTGTCTTATCGAGTTTGTTAGGATGCATTAGTGAGTCTGGACTTCGACCGTGTTTACTTGAAAAATGATTGCTTAACAAATTTTGTTGGAAACTATATATTTTTAACATGTGAATATTATGTGATATATTAATCTCTTAACGCGTTTGATATTATGTGATAGATGTCTACCTCTAGAACAAGTCTCATTGACTCACCTAATAATAATGAAGAGTCAAATGTAAATTGGAATGATTCGTGGACTGATTCACAAGCTCCCGAAGAGGAACCGGGAGAAGAGTCGGAACCGGAAGAAGAATCGGAACCGGATGAAGAAATAGAACCGGTGGGGGAAATAATAAAACGATTAAGTAAAAGAAAATCCTCAACCAACCGACCAAGGTTAATTATGGTCAATGGTGTTTCCGCCAAGGAAGCAAAATATTGGGAGGATTACCAATTCTCCGATTAATCGGATTCTGACGAGAATTCCGATGATGTTATAGAAATTACCCCAACTGAATTTAAAAAGGCAAAAGAAAATAATAAGGGAAAGGGCATAAAAATAGAGAAATCTAATTCCAACCCCGATGAACTTTATATGTATCGTCAACCCCCGAAGTCCTTAAGTTGTAACAATGATCCGGGAACCTCTAAACCACCAGGTTTTTCTAAACCAATGTGGAAAACGATGGCTCGTATTAGGGGAACATCATATATCCCTAGAAACTTGGCAAAACGAACCAAAACCAAAGAAGAAGAAACAACCGAGTCGGAATAAGATAGTTGTATTCGTGTTGTGTAATATATGTAATATAGTGTGCTTATGCTTTATGATATATGTAAAAATTGCTTGTATTAATAAGTATTTCTTTTTATGAATCTAACTCTTGTCTATTTTACAGTATAAAAACACAAAATGGATAGACGACCCAATATTTTAAGAGACCTACCTGGAGACATGATTGATGAAATCTTGTCTAGAGTCGGTCAGAATTCTTCGGTACAACTATTTAAGGCGAGATCAGTTTGTAAGACATTCGAAGAACGTTCCAAGAATGCCTTGGTTTATAAAAGGCTTTCGTTCGAAAGATGGGGGATATCACATTGGGAAATCCATAAGTTACGATGTGTTTACTTTGACGCATATATTGCGGAGAACCCAAATGCTATTTTACGCAATGGGTTAAGAAATTATTTTGACTCAATATATACGAATATTGGAATTCGTGATTTAGAAAAAGCGACTAACATGCAACATAAAGAAGCATGTTATGCTTACGGATTAGTAATGTTCGCTTCTCACCAAAGTGAGAATAAGAACATCGGGCTACAACTATTAAACAAAACGTTCCCACAAGTGACGGAGTCGGTAATTGGGGTAAGAAATGAGGTTTTTAGATTGTTACGGGACTGTTGGACATTACGTAACCCTCGTCCCTTTGACGACGTTACAACACGCTGTCTTATCAATGGCCATAACGGTTATGTTCCACAAGACCAAGGATGGGAAGTAATCCTAGTAAAACCAGAATGCATGACTTGTTTTTGGACGTATGAATTACGTGTCTTTATTTCCTTTGTTGAACGACTTGTGTACTAGCTAGAATTATCTTCACAACCATCTTGTATCAAGTTTATTGTGTGCTATATTTCATGCTATATGTAAAATAAGCGGTATTGTAAGTTTGTAAAATATTGTGTAAAAGTTTGAACGCGAAATATTATTATAATCAGTTTTTCATATAGAATTGTAGTAGTTGAATTGTATATTAGCTACTAAGTATGAACTTAACGGGTAGGTACTACCCGAATTTAAACTTATAAAACGCTAATATGAAGAAAAAGCTTTTATGAATGAGCTCATATTATGCTACGAAATACTATTAACTACTCTTAATATTCTGTATGATTAACTTGTTCCATTTGACTATTTTGAAGGAAATGGCACCGACTACTCGACACACTGTGAATATGAATAAAGAGGAATTCCGTACTTTTCTAGCTTCAAACATAGCCGCAGTACAGGCTGCGCTACATACCAACAATAACCTTGGATCTAGCAGTACAGGAAATCGTGTAGAATGCACCTACAAAGAATTCACTGCCTGCAAACCTTTGGAATTTGATGGAACCGAAGGACCGATCGGGTTGAAACGGTGGACCGAGAAGGTCGAATCGGTGTTTGCCATAAGTAAGTGTACTGAAGAGGACAAAGTGAAGTAAGCTACGCATACCTTCACAGGTTTTGCGTTAACATGGTGGAATACCTATCTAGAGCAAGTGGGACAAGATGATGCATACGCACTACCGTGGTCAGCATTCAAGCACTTGATGAACGAGAAGTACCGTCCCAGAACCGAGGTCAATAAGCTCAAGACAGAACTTAGAGGGTTACGAACCCAAGGATTTGATATTACCACGTACGAAAGACGATTCACAGAATTGTGCCTATTGTGTCCGGGAGCATTCGAAGATGAGGAAGAGAAGATCGACGCGTTTGTGAAAGGATTACCGGAAAGAATCCAAGAAGATATAAGTTCACACGAGCCCGCCTCCATACAACAGGCATGTAGAATGGCTCACAAACTAGTAAACCAGATTGAAGAAAGAATTAAAGAACAGACTACTAAAGAGGCCAATGTGAAGCAAGTCAAAAGAAAGTGGGAGGAAAACGGTGATAAGAATCACCAATACAACAACAACAGCAATTACAACAATAATCGCAACAATTATCCCAACAATTACAACATCAATCGCAACTACAACAAACGGCCCAACAACAACAACAACAACAACAACAACAACAATAACAACAGCAACAGCAACTACAACAATCATCCCAACAACAATAATAACCGCAACAACAACAACAATCAGAAGCAGCTATGCCAAAGGTGTGAAAAGTATCACTCGGGGTTCTGCACCAAATTTTGCAACAAGTGTAAAAAAAATGGTCATAGCGCGGCGAAGTGTGAGGTCTACGGACCAGGGGTTAATAGAACGAAAGGAACAAATGGTGTCGGAACGAGTAATGGCGGAGCAAGTAGTGTCGGAGCAAGTAGTGTCGGAGCAAGTTATGCCAATGTAGTTTGTTATAAATGTGGAAAACTGGGCCACATTATTAGAAATTGCCCGAACCAGGAGAACACGAATGGACAAGGCCGCGGAAGAGTTTTCAATATTAATGCGGCAGAGGCACAGGAAGACCTGGAGCTTGTTACGGGTACGTTTCTTATTGACAATAAATCTGCTTACGTTTTATTTGATTCGGGTGCGGATAGAAGCTATATGAGTAGAGATTTTTGTGCTAAATTAAGTTGTCCATTGACGCCTTTGGATTGTAAATTTTTACTCGAATTAGCAAATGGTAAATTAATTTCAGCAGATAATATATGTCGGAATCGAGAAATTAAACTGGTTAGCGAAACATTTAAGATTGATTTGATACCAGTAGAGTTAGGGAGTTTTGATGTGATAATCGGTATGGACTGGTTGAAAGAAGTGAAAGCAGAGATCGTTTGTTACAAAAATGCAATTCGCATTATACGAGAAAAAGGAAAATCCATAATGGTGTACGGAGAAAAGGGCAACACGAAGCTACATCTTATTAGTAATTTGAAGGCACAAAAACTAATAAGAAAAGGTTTCTATGCTGTTCTAGCGCACGTCGAAAAAGTACAAACTGAAGAAAAGAGCATCAATGATGTTCCCATTGCAAAAGAATTTCCCGATGTATTTTCGAAAGAATTACCGGGATTACCCCCACATCGATCCGTTGAATTTCAAATAGATCTTGTACCAGGAGCAGCACCAATAGCTCGTGCTCCTTACAGACTCGCACCCAGCGAGATGAAAGAACTGCAAAGCCAATTACAAGAACTTTTAGAGCGTGGTTTCATTCGACCAAGCACATCACCGTGGGGAGCTCCTGTTTTGTTTGTCAAGAAGAAAGATGGTACATTCAGGTTGTGTATCGACTACCGAGAGTTGAACAAACTTACCATCAAGAACCGCTACCCACTACCGAGAATCGACGACTTATTTGATCAACTACAAGGCTCGTCTGTTTATTCGAAGATTGACTTACGTTCCGGGTATCATCAAATGCGGGTGAAAGAAGATGATATTCCAAAGACTGCTTTCAGAACACGTTACGGTCATTACGAGATTATGGTCATGCCGTTTGGTTTAACTAATGCACCAGCTGTGTTCATGGACCTTATGAACCGAGTGTGTGGACCATACCTTGACAAGTTTGTCATTATTTTCATTGATGACATACTTATTTACTCAAAGAATGACCAAGAACACGGTGAATATTTGAGAAAGGTGTTAGAAGTATTGAGGAAGGAAGAATTGTACGCTAAGTTTTCAAAGTGTGCATTTTGGTTGGAAGAAGTTCAATTCCTCGGTCACATAGTGAACAAAGAAGGTATTAAGGTGGATCAGGCAAAGATAGAAACTGTTGAAAAGTGGGAAACCCTAAAAACTCCGAAACACATACGCCAGTTTTTAGGACTAGCTGGTTACTACAGAAGGTTCATCCAAAACTTTTCCAGAATAGCAAAACCCTTGACTGCATTAACGCATAAAGGGAAGAAATTTGAATGGAATGATGAACAAGAGAAAGCGTTTCAGTTATTGAAGAAAAAGCTAACTACGGCACCTATATTGTCATTGCCTGAAGGGAATGATGATTTTGTGATTTATTGTGACGCATCAAAGCAAGGTCTCGGTTGTGTATTAATGCAACAAACGAAGGTGATTGCTTATGCGTCTAGACAATTGAAGATTCACTAACAAAATTATACGACGCATGATTTGGAATTAGGCGCGGTTGTTTTTGCATTAAAGACTTGGAGGCACTACTTATATGGGGTCAAAAGTATTATATATACCGACCACAAAAGTCTTCAACACATATTTAATCAGAAACAACTGAATATGAGGCAGCGTAGGTGGATTGAATTGTTGAATGATTACGACTTTGAGATTCATTACCACCCGGGGAAGGCAAATGTGGTAGTCGATGCCTTGAGCAGGAAGGACAGAGAACCCATTCGAGTAAAATCTATGAATATAATGATTCATAATAAACTTACTACTCAAATAAAGGAGGCGCAACAAGGAGTTTTAAAAGAGGGAAATTTAAAGGATGAAATACCCAAAGGATCGGAGAAGCATCTTAATATTCGGGAAGACGAAACCCGGTATAGGGCTGAAAGGATTTGGGTACCAAAATTTGGAGATATGAGAGAAATGGTACTTAGAGAAGCTCATAAAACCAGATACTCAATACATCCTGGAACGGGGAAGATGTACAAGGATCTCAAGAAACATTTTTTGGTGGCCGGGTATGAACGCCGATGTTGCTAAATATGTAGGAGAATGTTTGACGTGTTCTAAGGTCAAAGCTGAGCATCAGAAACCATCAGGTCTACTTCAATAACCCAAAATCCCGAAATGGAAATGGGAAAACATTACCATGGATTTCATCACTAAATTGCCAAGGACTGCAAGTGGTTTTGATACTATTTGGGTAATAGTTGATCGTCTCACCAAATCAGCACACTTTCTGCCAATAAGAGAAGATGACAAGATGGAGAAGTTAGCATGACTGTATTTGAAGGAAGTCGTCTCCAGACATGGAATACCAATCTCTATTATCTCTGATAGGGATGGCAGATTTATTTCAAGATTCTGGCAGACATTACAGCAAGCATTAGGAACTCGTCTAGACATGAGTACTGCCTATCATCCACAAACTGATGGGTAAAGCAAAAGGACGATACAAACGCTTGAAGACATGCTACGAGCATGTGTTATTGATTTCGGAAACAGTTGGGATCGACATCTACCGTTAGCAGAATTTTCCTACAACAACAGCTACCATTCAAGCATTGAGATGGCGCCGTTTGAAGCACTTTATGGTAGAAAGTGCAGGTCTCTGATTTGTTGGAGTGAAGTGGGGGATAGACAGATTATGGGTCCGGAGATAATACAAGAAACTACCGAGAAGATCATCTAAATTCAACAACGGAAGAAAACCGCCCAAAGTCGACAAAAGAGCTACGCTGACATTAAAAGAAAAGATATAGAATTTGAAATTGAAGAGATGGTCATGCTTAAAGTTGCACCTTGGAAAGGCGTTGTTCGATTTGGTAAACGAGAGAAATTAAATCCAAGGTATATTGGACCATTCAAGATTATTGATCGTGTCGGACCAGTAGCTTACCGACTTGAGTTACCTCAACAACTCGCGGCTGTACATAACACTTTCCACGTCTCGAATTTGAAGAAATGTTTTGCTAAAGAAGATCTCACTATTCCGTTAGATGAAATCCAAATCAACGAAAAACTTCAATTCATCGAAGAACCCGTCGAAATAATGGATCGTGAGGTTAAAAGACTTAAGCAAAACAAGATACCAATTGTTAAGGTTCGATGGAATGCTCGTAGAGGACCCGAGTTCACCTGGGAGCGTGAAGATCAGATGAAGAAGAAATACCCGCATCTATTTCCAGAAGATTCGTCAACACCTTCAACAGCTTAAAATTTCGGGACGAAATTTATTTAACGGGTAGATACTGTAGTGACCCGAACTTTTCCATGTTTATATATATTAATTGAGATTGATATTTACATGATTAAATGTTTCCAACATGTTAAGCAATCAAACTTGTTAAGACTTGATTAATTGAAATATGTTTCATATAGACAATTGACCACCCAAGTTGACCGGTGATTCACGAATGTTAAAACTTGTAAAAACTATATGATGACATATATATGGATATATATATAGTTAACATGATACTATGATAAGTAAACATATCATTAAGTATATTAACAATGAACTACATATGTAAAAACAAGACTACTAACTTAATGATTTTTAAACGAGACATATATGTAACGATTATCGTTGTAAAGACATTTAATGTATATATATCATATTAAGAGATGTTCATACATGATAATATCATGATAATATAATAATTTAAAATCTCATTTGATATTATAAACATTGGGTTAACAACATTTAACAAGATCGTTAACCTAAAGGTTTCAAAACAACACTTACATGTAACGACTAACGATGACTTAACGACTCAGTTAAAATGTATATACATGTAGTGTTTTAATATGTATTTATACACTTTTGAAAGACTTAAATACACTTATCAAAATACTTCTACTTAACAAAAATGCTTACAATTACATCCTCGTTCAGTTTCATCAACAATTCTACTCGTATGCACCCGTATTCGTACTCGTACAATACACAGCTTTTAGATGTATGTACTATTGGTATATACACTCCAATGATCAGCTCTTAGCAGCCCATGTGAGTCACCTAACACATGTGGGAACCATCATTTGATAACTAGCATGAAATATCTCATAAAATTACAAAAATATGAGTAATCATTCATGACTTATTTACATGAAAACAAAATTACATATCCTTTATATCTAATCCATACACCAACTACCAAAAACACCTACAAACACTTTCATTCTTCAATTTTCTTCATTTAATTGATCTCTCTCAAGTTCTATCTTCAAGTTCTAAGTGTTCTTCATAAATTCTACAAGTTCTAGTTACATAAAATCAAGAATACTTTCAAGTTCGCTAGCTCACTTTCAATCTTGTAAGGTGATCATCCAACCTCAAGAAATATTTGTTTCTTACAGTAGGTTATCATTCTAATACAAGGTAATAATCATATTCAAACTTTGGTTCAATTTCTATAACTATAACAATTTTATTTCAAGTGATGATCTTACTTGAACTTGTTTTCGTGTCATGATTCTGCTTCAAGAACTTCGAGCCATCCAAGGATCCGTTTAAGCTAGATCCATTTTTCTCTTTTACAGTAGGTTTATCCAAGGAACTTAAGGTAGTAACGATGTTCATAACATCATTCGATTCATACATATAAAGCTATCTTATTCGAAGGTTTAAACTTGTAATCACTAGAACATAGTTTAGTTAATTTTAAACTTGTTCGCAAACAAAAGTTAATCCTTCTAAATTGACTTTTAAAATCAACTAAACACATGTTCTATATCTATATGATATGCTAACTTAATGATTTAAAACCTGGAAACACGAAAAACACCGTAAAACCGGATTTACACCGTCGTAGTAACACCGCGGGCTGTTTTGGGTTAGTTAATTAAAAACTATGATAAACTTTGATTTAAAAGTTGTTATTCTGAGAAAATGATTTTTATTATGAACATGAAACTATATCCAAAAATTATGGTTAAACTCAAAGTGGAAGTATGTTTTCTAAAATGGTCATCTAGACGTCGTTCTTTCGACTGAAATGATTATCTTTACAAAAACGACTTGTAACTTATTTTTCCGACAATAAACCTATACTTTTTCTGTTTAGATTCATAAAATATAGTTCAATATGAAACCATAGCAATTTGATTCACTCAAAACGGATTTAAAATGAAGAAGTTATGGGTAAAACAAGATTGGATAATTTTTCTCATTTTAGCTACGTGAAAATTGGTAACAAATCTATTCCAACCATAACTTAATCAACTTGTATTGTATATTATGTAATCTTGAGATACCATAGACACGTATACAATGTTTCGACCTATCATGTCGACACATCTATATATATTTCGGAACAACCATAGACACTCTATATGTAAATGTTGGAGTTAGCTATACAGGGTTGAGGTTGATTTCAAAATATATATAGTTTGAGTTGTGATCAATACTGAGATACGTATACACTGGGTCGTGGATTGATTCAAGATAATATTTATTGATTTATTTCTGTACATCTAACTGTGGACAACTAGTTGTAGGTTACTAACGAGGATAGCTGACTTAATAAACTTAAAATATCAAAATATATTAAAAGTGTTGTAAATATATTTTGAACATACTTTGATATATATGTATATATTGTTATAGGTTCGTGAATCAACCAGTGGCCAAGTCTTACTTCCCGACGAAGTAAAAATCTGTGAAAGTGAGTTATAGTCCTACTTTTAAAATCTAATATTTTTGGGATGAGAATACATGCAGGTTTTATAAATGATTTACAAAATAGACACAAGTACGTGAAACTACATTCTATGGTTGAATTATCGAAATCGAATATGCCCCTTTTTATTAAGTCTGGTAATCTAAGAATTAGGGAACAGACACCCTAATTGACGCGAATCCTAAAGATAGATCTATTGGGCCTAACAAACCCCATCCAAAGTACCGGATGCTTTAGTACTTCGAAATTTATATCATATCCGAAGGGTGTCCCGGAATGATGGGGATATTCTTATATATGCATCTTGTTAATGTCGGTTACCAGGTGTTCACCATATGAATGATTTTTATCTCTATGTATGGGATGTGTATTGAAATATGAAATCTTGTGGTCTATTATTATGATTTGATATATATAGGTTAAACCTATAACTTACCAACATTTTTGTTGACGTTTTAAGCATGTTTATTCTCAGGTGATTATTAAGAGCTTCCGCTGTCGCATACTTAAATAAGGACGAGATTTGGAGTCCATGCTTGTATGATATTGTGTAAAAACTGCATTCAAGAAACTTATTTTGTTGTAACATATTTGTATTGTAAACCATTATGTAATGGTCGTGTGTAAACAGGATATTTTAGATTATCATTATTTGATAATCTACGTAAAGCTTTTTAAACCTTTATTGATGAAATAAAGGTTATGGTTTGTTTTAAAATGAATGCAGTCTTTGAAAAACGTCTCATATAGAGGTCAAAACCTCGCAACGAAATCAATTAATATGGAACGTTTTTAATCAATAAGAACGGAACATTTCAGTTGGTATCAGAGCGTTGGTCTTAGAGAACCAAAATTTTGCATTAGTGTGTCTTATCGAGTTTGTTAGGATGCATTAGTGAGTCTGGACTTCGACCGTGTTTACTTGAAAAATGATTGCTTAACAAATTTTGTTGGAAACTATATATTTTTAACATGTGAATATTATGTGATATATTAATCTCTTAACGCGTTTGATATTATGTGATAGATGTCTACCTCTAGAACAAGTCCCATTGACTCACCTAATAATAATGAAGAGTCAAATGTAAATTGGAATGATTCGTGGACCGATTCACAAGTTCCCGAAGATGAACCGGAAGAAGAGTCGGAACCGGAAGAAGAATCGGAACCGGAAGAAGAATCGGAACCGGATGAAGAAATAGAACCGGTGGGGGAAATAATAAAACGATTAAGTAAAAGAAAATCCTCAACCAACCGACCAAGGTTAATTATGGTCAATGGTGTTTCCGCCAAGGAAGCAAAATATTGGGAGGATTACCAATTCTCCGATGAATCGGATTCCGACGAGAATTCCGATGATGTTATAGAAATTACCCCAACTGAATTTAAAAAGGCAAAAGAAAATAATAAGGGAAAGGGCATAAAAATAGAGAAATCTAATTCCAACCCCGATGAACTTTATATGTATCGTCAACCCCCGAAGTCCTTAAGTTGTAACAATGATCCGGGAACCTCTAAACCACCAGGTTTTTCTAAACCAATGTGGAAAACGATGGCTCGTATTAGGGGAACATCATATATCCCTAGAAACTTGGAAAAACGAACCAAAACTGAAGAAGAAGAAACAAGCGAGTCGGAATAAGATAGTTGTATTCGTGTGGTGTAATATATGTAATATAGTGTGCTTATGCTTTATGATATATGTAAAAATTGCTTGTATTAATAAGTATTTTTTTTTATGAATCTAACTCTTGTCTATTTTATAGTATAAAAACACAAAATGGATAGACGACCCAATATTTTAAGAGACCTACCCGGAGACATGATTGATGAAATCTTGTCTAGAGTCGGTCAGAATTCTTCGGCACAACTATTTAAGGCGAGATCAGTTTGTAAGACATTCGAAGAACGTTCCAAGAATGCCTTGGTTTATAAAAGGCTTTCGTTCGAAAGATGGGGGATATCACATTGGGAAATCCATAAGTTACGATGTGTTTACTTTGACGCATATATTGCGGGGAACCCAAATGCTATTTTACACAATGGGTTAAGAAATTATTTTGACTCAATATATCCGAATATTGGACTTCGTGATTTAGAAAAAGCGGCTAACATGCAACATAAAGAAGCATGTTATGCTTACGGATTAGTAATGTTCGCTTCTCACCAAAGTGAGAACAAGAACATCGGGCTACAACTATTAAACAAAACGTTCCCACAAGTGACGGAGTCGGTAATTGGGGTAAGAAATGAGGTTTTTAGATTGTTACGGGACTGTTGGACATTACGTAACCCTCGTCCCTTTGACGACGTTACAACACGCTGTCTTATCAACGGCCATAACGGTTATGTTCTACAAGACCAAGAATGGGAAGTAATCCTAGTAAAACCAGAATGCATGGCTTGTTTCTGGACGTATGAATTACGTGTCTTTATTGCCTTTGCTGAACGACTTGTGTACTAGCTAGAATTATCTTCACAACCATCTTGTATCAAATTTATTGTGTGCTATATTTCATGTATATGTAAAATAAGCGGTATTGTAAGTTTGTAAAATATTGTGTAAAAGTTTGAACGCGAAATATTATTATAATCAGTTTTTCATATAGAATTGTAGTAGTTGAATTGTATATTAGCTACTAAGTATGAACTTAACGGGTAGGTACTACCCGAATTTAAACTTATAAAACGCTAATATGAAGAAAAAGCTTTTATAAATGAGTTCATATTATGCTACGAAATATTATTAACTACTCTTAATATTCTGTATGATTAACTTGTTCCATTTGACTATTTTGAAGGAAATGGCACCGACTACTCGACACACCGTGAATATGAATGAAGAGGAATTCCGTACTTTTCTAGCTTCAAACATAGCCGCAGTACAGACTGCGCTACATACCAACAATAACCTTGGATCTAGCAGTACAGGAAATCGTGTAGGATGCACCTACAAAGAATTCACTGCCTGCAAACCTATGGAATTTGATGGAACCGAAGGACCGATCGGATTGAAACGGTGGACCGAGAAGGTCGAATCGGTGTTTGCCATAAGTAAGTGTACTGAAGAGGACAAAGTGAAGTACGCTACGCATACCTTCACAGGTTTTGCGTTAACATGGTGGAATACCTATCTAGAGCAAGTGGGACAAGACGATGCGTACGCACTACCGTGGTCAGCATTCAAGCACTTGATGAACGAGAAGTACCGTCCAAGAACCGAGGTCAATAAGCTCAAGACAGAACTTAGAGGGTTACAAAACTAAGATTTGATATTACCACGTATGAAATGTCCCGTTCTTATTGATTAAAAACGTTCCATATTAATTGATTTCGTTGCGAGGTTTTGACCTCTATATGAGACGTTTTTCAAAGACTGCATTCATTTTAAAACAAACCATAACCTTTATTTCATCAATAAAGGTTTAAAAAGCTTTACGTAGATTATCAAATAATGATAATCTAAAATATCCTGTTTACACACGACCATTACATAATGGTTTACAATACAAATATGTTACAACAAAATAAGTTTCTTGAATGCAGTTTTTACACAATATCATACAAGCATGGACTCCAAATCTCGTCCTTATTTAAGTATGCGACAGCGGAAGCTCTTAATAATCACCTGAGAATAAACATGCTTAAAACGTCAACAAAAATGTTGGTGAGTTATAGGTTTAACCTATATATATCAAATCATAATAATAGACCACAAGATTTCATATTTCAATACACATCCCATATATAGAGATAAAAATCATTCATATGGTGAACACCTGGTAACCGACATTAACAAGATGCATATATAAGAATATCCCCATCATTCCGGGACACCCTTCGGATATGATATAAATTTCGAAGTACTAAAGCATCCGGTACTTTGGATGGGGTTTGTTAGGCCCAATAGATCTATCTTTAGGATTCGCGTCAATTAGGGTGTCTGTTCCCTAATTCTTAGATTACCAGACTTAATAAAAAGGGGCATATTCGATTTCGATAATTCAACCATAGAATGTAGTTTCACGTACTTGTGTCTATTTTGTAAATCATTTATAAAACCTGCATGTATTCTCATCCCAAAAATATTAGATTTTAAAAGTGGGACTATAACTCACTTTCACAGATTTTTACTTCGTCGGGAAGTAAGACTTGGCCACTGTTGATTCACGAACCTATAACAATATATACATATATATTAAAGTATGTTCAAAATATATTTACAACACTTTTAATATATTTTGATGTTTTAAGTTTATTAAGTCAGCTGTCCACGTTAGTAACCTATAACTAGTTGTCCACAGTTAGATGTACAGAAATAAATCGATAAATATTATCTTGAATCAATCCACGACCCAGTGTATACGTATCTCAGTATTGATCACAACTCAAACTATATATATTTTGGAATCAACCTCAACCCTGTATAGCTAACTCCAACATTCACATATAGAGTGTCTATGGTTGTTCCGAAATATATATAGATGTGTCGACATGATAGGTCGAAACATTGTATACGTGTCTATGGTATCTCAAGATTACATAATATACAATACAAGTTGATTAAGTTATGGTTGGAATAGATTTGTTACCAATTTTCACGTAGCTAAAATGAGAAAAATTATCCAATCTTGTTTTACCCATAACTTCTTCATTTTAAATCCGTTTTGAGTGAATCAAATTGCTATGGTTTCATATTGAACTCTATTTTATGAATCTAAACAGAAAAGTATAGGTTTATAGTCAGAAAAATAAGTTACAAGTCGTTTTTGTAAAGGTAGTCATTTCAGTCGAAAGAACGACTTCTAGATGACCATTTTAGAAAACATACTTCCACTTTGAGTTTAACCATAATTTTTGGATATAGTTTCATGTTCATAATAAAAATCATTTTCTCAGAATTACAACTTTTAAATCAAAGTTTATCATAGTTTTTAATTAACTAACCCAAAACAGCCCGCGGTGTTACTACGACGGCGTAAATCCCGTTTTACGGTGTTTTTCGTGTTTCCAGGTTTTAAATCATTAAGTTAGCATATCATATAGATATAGAACATGTGTTTAGTTAATTTTAAAAGTCAAGTTAGAAGGATTAACTTTTATTTGCGAACAAGTTTAGAATTAACTAAACTATGTTCTAGTGATTACGAGTTTAAACCTTCGAATAAGATAGTTTTATATATATGAATCGAATGATGTTATGAACATCATTACTACCTTAAGTTCCTTGGATAAACCTACTGGAAAATAGAAAAATGGATCTAGCTTCAACGGATCCTTGGATGGCTCGAAGTTCTTGAAGCAGAATCATGACACGAAAACAAGTTCAAGTAAGATCATCACTTGAAATAAGATTGTTATAGTTATAGAAATTGAACTAAAGTTTGAATATGATTATTACCTTGTATTAGAATGATAACCTACTGTAAGAAACAAAGATTTCTTGAGGTTGGATGATCACCTTACAAGATTGGAAGTGAGCTAGCAAACTTGAAAGTATTCTTGATTTTATGTAACTAGAACTTGTAGAATATATGAAGAACACTTAGAACTTGAAGATAGAACTTGAGAGAGATCAATTAGATGAAGAAAATTGAAGAATGAAAGTGTTTGTAGGTGTTTTTGGTCGTTGGTGTATGGATTAGATATAAAGGATATGTAATTTTGTTTTCATGTAAATAAGTCATGAATGATTACTCATATTTTTGTAATTTTATGAGATATTTCATGCTAGTTGCCAAATGATGGTTCCCACATGTGTTAGGTGACTCACATGGGCTGCTAAGAGCTGATCATTGGAGTGTATATACCAATAGTACATACATCTAAAAGCTGTGTATTGTACGAGTACGAATACGGGTGCATACGAGTAGAATTGTTGATGAAACTGAACGAGGATGTAATTGTAAGCATTTTTGTTAAGTAGAAGTATTTTGATAAGTGTATTGAAGTCTTTCAAAAGTGTATAAATACATATTAAAACACTACATGTATATACATTTTAACTGAGTCGTTAAGTCATCGTTAGTCGTTACATGTAAGTGTTGTTTTGAAACCTTTAGGTTAACGATCTTGTTAAATGTTGTTAACCCAATGTTTATAATATCAAATGAGATTTTAAATTATTATATTACCATGATATTATCATGTATGAATATCTCTTAATATGATATATATACATTAAATGTCTTTACAACGATAATCGTTACATATATGTCTCGTTTAAAAATCATTAAGTTAGTAGTCTTGTTTTTACATATGTAGTTCATTGTTAATATACTTAATGATATGTTTACTTATCATAGTATCATGTTAACTATATATATATCCATATATATGTCATCATATAGTTTTTACAAGTTTTAACGTTCGTGAATCACCGGTCAACTTGGGTGGTCAATTGTCTATATGAAACATATTTCAATTAATCAAGTCTTAACAAGTTTGATTGCTTAACATGTTGGAAACATTTAATCATGTAAATATCAATCTCAATTAATATATATAAACATGGAAAAGTTCGGGTCACTACAGTACCTACCCGTTAAATAAATTTCGTCCCGAAATTTTAAGCTGTTGAAGGTGTTGACGAATCTTCTGGAAATAGATGCGGGTATTTCTTCTTCATCTGATCTTCACGCTCCCAGGTGAACTCGGGTCCTCTACGAGCATTCCATCGAACCTTAACAATTGGTATCTTGTTTTGCTTAAGTCTTTTAACCTCACGATCCATTATTTCGACGGGTTCTTCGATGAATTGAAGTTTTTCGTTGATTTGGATTTCATCTAACGGAATAGTGAGATCTTCTTTAGCAAAACATTTCTTCAAATTCGAGACGTGGAAAGTGTTATGTACAGCCGCGAGTTGTTGAGGTAACTCAAGTCGGTAAGCTACTGGTCCGACACGATCAATAATCTTGAATGGTCCAATATACCTTGGATTTAATTTCCCTCGTTTACCAAATCGAACAACGCCTTTCCAAGGCGCTACTTTAAGCATGACCATCTCTCCAATTTCAAATTCTTTATCTTTTCTTTTAATGTCAGCGTAGCTCTTTTGTCGACTTTGGGCGGTTTTCAACCGTTGTTGAATTTGGATGATCTTCTCGGTAGTTTCTTGTATAATCTCCGGACCCGTAATCTGTCTATCCCCCACTTCACTCCAACAAATCGGAGACCTGCACTTTCTACCATAAAGTGCTTCAAACGGCGCCATCTCAATGCTTGAATGGTAGCTGTTGTTGTAGGAAAATTCTGCTAATGGTAGATGTCGATCCCAACTGTTTTCGAAATCAATAACACATGCTCGTAGCATGTATTCAAGTGTTTGTATCGTCCTTTCGCTCTGCCCATCAGTTTGTGGATGATAGGCAGTACTCATGTCTAGACGAGTTCCTAATGCTTGCTGTAATGTCTGCCAGAATCTTGAAATAAATCTGCCATCCCTATCAGAGATAATAGAGATTGGTATTCCATGTCTGGAGATGACTTCCTTCAAATACAGTCGTGCTAACTTCTCCATCTTGTCATCTTCTCTTATTGGCAGAAAATGTGCTGATTTGGTGAGACGATCAACTATTACCCAAATAGTATCAAAACCACTTGCAGTCCTTGGCAATTTAGTGATGAAATCCATGGTAATGTTTTCCCATTTCCATTCCGGGATTTCGGGTTGTTGAAGTAGACCTGATGGTTTCTGATGCTCAGCTTTGACCTTAGAACACGTCAAACATTCTCCTACATATTTAGCAACATCGGCTTTCATACCCGGCCACCAAAAATGTTTCTTGAGATCCTTGTACATCTTCCCCGTTCCAGGATGTATTGAGTATCTGGTTTTATAAGCTTCTCTAAGTACCATTTCTCTCATATCTCCAAATTTTGGTACCCAAATCCTTTCAGCCCTATACCGGGTTCTGTCTTCCCGAATATTAAGATGCTTCTCCGATCCTTTGGGTATTTCATCCTTTAAATTTCCCTCTTTTAAAACTCCTTGTTGCGCCTCCTTTATTTGAGTAGTAAGGTTATTATGAATCATTATATTCATAGATTTTACTCGAATGGGTTTTCTGTCCTTCCTGCTTAAGGCATCGGCTACCACATTTGCCTTCCCCGGGTGGTAACGAATCTCAAAGTCATAATCATTCAATAATTCAATCCACCTACGCTGCCTCATATTCAGTTGTTTCTGATTAAATATGTGTTGAAGACTTTTGTGGTCGGTATATATAATACTTTTGACCCCATATAAGTAGTGCCTCCAAGTCTTTAATGCAAAAACAACCGCGCCTAATTCCAAATCATGCGTCGTATAATTTTGTTCGTGAATCTTCAATTGTCTAGACGCATAAGCAATCACCTTCGTTCGTTGCATTAATACACAACCGAGACCTTACTTTGATGCGTCACAATAAATCACAAAATCATCATTCCCTTCAGGCAATGACAATATAGGTGCCGTAGTTAGCTTTTTCTTCAATAACTGAAACGCTTTCTCTTTTTCATCATTCCATTCAAATTTCTTCCCTTTATGCGTTAATGCAGTCAAGGGTTTTGCTATTCTAGAAAAGTCTTGGATGAACCTTCTGTAGTAACCAGCTAGTCCTAAAAACTGGCGTATGTGTTTCGGAGTTTTCGGGGTTTCCCACTTTTCAACAGTTTCTATCTTTGCTGGATCCACCTTAATACCTTCTTTGTTCACTATGTGACCGAGGAATTGAACTTCTTCCAACCAAAATGCACACTTTGAAAACTTAGCGTACAATTCTTCCTTCCTCAATACTTCTAACACCTTTCTCAAATGTTCACCGTGTTCTTGGTCATTCTTTGAGTAAATAAGTATGTCATCAATGAAAACAATGACAAACTTGTCAAGGTATGGTCCACACACTCGGTTCATAAGGTCCATGAACACAGCTGGTGCATTAGTTAAACCAAACGGCATGACAATAAACTCGTAATGACCGTAACGTGTTCTGAAAGCAGTCTTTGGAATATCATCTTCTTTCACCCGCATTTGATGATACCCGGAACGTAAGTCAATCTTTGAATAAACAGACGAGCCTTGTAGTTGATCAAATAAGTCGTCGATTCTCGGTAGTGGGTAGCGGTTCTTGATGGTAAGTTTGTTCAACTCTCGGTAGTCGATACACAACCTGAATGTACCATCTTTCTTCTTGACAAACAAAACAGGAGCTCCCCACGGTGATGTGCTTGGTCGAATGAAACCACGCTCTAAAAGTTCTTGTAATTGGCTTTGTAGTTCTTTCATCTCGCTGGGTGCGAGTCTGTAAGGAGCACGAGCTATTGGTGCAGCTCCTGGTACAAGATCTATTTGAAATTCAACGGATCGATGTGGGGGTAATCCTGGTAATTCTTTCGAAAATACATCAGGAAATTCTTTTGCAATGGGAACATCATTGATGCTCTTTTCTTCAGTTTGTACTTTCTCGACGTGTGCTAGAACAGCATAGCAACCTTTTCTTATTAGTTTTTGTGCCTTCAAATTACTAATAAGATGTAGCTTCGTGTTGCCCTTTTCTCCGTACACCATTAAGGGTTTTCCTTTTTCTCGTATAATGCGAATTGCATTTTTGTAACAAACGATCTCTGCTTTCACTTCTTTCAACCAGTCCATACCGATTATCACATCAAAACTCCCTAACTCTACTGGTATCAAATCAATCTTAAATGTTTCGCTAACCAGTTTAATTTCTCAATTCCGACATATATTATCTGCTGAAATTAATTTACCATTTGCTAATTCGAGTAAAAATTTACTATCCAAAGGCATCAATGGACAACTTAATTTAGCACAAAAATCTCTACTCATATAGCTTCTATCTGCACCCGAATCAAATAAAACGTAAGCAGATTTATTGTCAATAAGAAACGTACCCGTAACAAGCTCCGGGTCTTCCTGTGCCTCTGCCGCATTAATATTGAAAACTCTTCCGCGGCGTTGTCCATTCGTGTTCTCCTGGTTCGGGCAATTTCTAATAATGTGGCCCGGTTTTCCACATTTATAACAAACTACATTGGCATAACTTGCTCTGACACTACTTGCTCCGCCATTACTCATTCCGACACCTTTTGTTCCTTTCGTTCTGTTAACCCCTGGTCCGTAGACCTCACACTTCGCCGCGCTATGACCATTTCTTTTACACTTGTTGCAAAATTTGGTGCAGAACCCCGAGTGATACTTTTCACACCTTTGGCATAGCTGCTTCTAGTTGTTGTTGTTGTTGCGGTTATTATTGTTGTTGGGATGATTGTTGTAGTTGCTGTTGTTGTTGTTGTTGTTGGGCCGTTTGTTGTAGTTGCGATTGATGTTGCGATTGTTGGGATAATTGTTGCGATTATTGTTGTAATTGCTGCTGTTGTTGTATTGGTGATTCTTATCACCGTTTTCCTCCCACTTTCTTTTGACTTGCTTCACATTGGCCTCTTCAGCAGTCTGTTCTTTAATTCTTTCTTCAATCTGGTTCACTAGTTTGTGAGCCATTCTACATGCCTGTTGTATGGAGGCGGGCTCGTGTGAACTTATATCTTCTTGGATTCTTTCCGGTAATCCTTTCACAAACGCGTCGATCTTCTCTTCCTCATCTTTGAATGCTCCCGGACACAATAGGCACAATTCTGTGAATCGTCTTTCGTACGTGGTAATATCAAATCCTTGGGTTCGTAACCCTCTAAGTTCTGTCTTGAGCTTATTGACCTCGGTTCTGGGACGGTACTTCTCGTTCATCAAGTGCTTGAATGCTGACCACGGTAGTGCGTACGCATCGTCTTGTCCCACTTGCTCTAGATAGGTATTCCACCATGTTAACGCAGTACCTGTGAAGGTATGCGTAGCGTACTTCACTTTGTCCTCTTCAGTACACTTACTTATGGCAAACACCGATTCGACCTTCTCGGTCCACCGTTTCAATCCGATCGGTCCTTCAGTTCCATCAAATTCCAAAGGTTTGCAGGCAGTGAATTCTTTGTAGGTGCATTCTACACAATTTCCTGTACTGCTAGATCCAACGTTATTGTTGGTATGTAGCGCAGCCTGTACTGCGGCTATGTTTGAAGCTATAAAAGTACGGAATTCCTCTTCATTCATATTCATGGTGTGTCGAGTAGTCGGTGCCATTTCCTTCAAAATAGTCAAATGGAACAAGTTAATCATACAGAATATTAAGAGTAGTTAATAGTATTTCGTAGCATAATATGAACTCATTTATAAAAGCTTTTTCTTCATATTAGCATTTTATAAGTTTAAATTCGGGTAGTACCTACCCGTTAAGTTCATACTTAGTAGCTAATATACAATTCAACTACTACAATTCTATATGAAAAACTGATTATAATAATATTTCGCGTTCAAACTTTTACACAATATTTTACAAACTTACAATACCGCTTATTTTACATATAGCATGAAATATAGCACACAATAAATTTGATACAAGATGGTTGTGAAGATAATTCTAGCTAGTACACAAGTCGTTCAGCAAAGGCAATAAAGACACGTAATTCATACGTCCAGAAACAAGTCATGCATTCTGGTTTTACTAGGATTACTTCCCATCCTTGGTCTTGTGGAACATAACCGTTATGGTCGTTGATAAGACAGCGTATTGTAACGTCGTCAAAGGGACGAGGGTTACGTAATGTCCAACAGTCCCGTAACAATCTAAAAACCTCATTTCTTACCCCAATTACCGACTCCGTCACTTGTGGGAACGTTTTGTTTAATAGTTGTAGCCCGATGTTCTTGTTCTCACTTTTGTGAGAAGCGAACATTACTAATCCGTAAGCATAACATGCTTCTTTATGTTGCATGTTAGCCGCTTTTTCTAAATCACGAAGTCAAATATTCGGATATATTGAGTCAAAATAATTTCTTAACCCATTGCGTAAAATAGCATTTGGGTTCCCCGCAATATATGCGTCAAAGTAAACACATCGTAACTTATGATTTCCCAATGTGATATCCCCCATCTTTCGAACGAAAGCCTTTTATAAACCAAGGCATTCTTGGAACGTTCTTCGAATGTCTTACAAACTGATCTCGCCTTAAATAGTTGTGCCGAAGAATTCTGACCGACTCTAGACAAGATTTCATCAATCATGTCTCCGGGTAGGTCTCTTAAAATATTGGGTTGTCTATCCATTTTTTGTTTTTATACTGTAAAATAGACAAGAGTTAGATTCATAAAAAAAATACTTATTAATACAAGTAATTTTTACATATATCATAAAGCATAAGCACACTATATTACATATATTGCACTACACGAATACAACTATCTTATTCCGACTTGCTTGTTTCTTCTTCTTCGATTTTGGTTCTTTTTGCCAAGTTTCTAGGGATATATGATGTTCCCCTAATACGAGCCATCGTTTTCCACATTGGTTTAGAAAAACCTGATGGTTTAGAGGTTCCCGGGTCATTGTTACAACTAAGGACTTCGGGGGTTGACGATACATATAAAGTTCATCAGGGTTGGAATTAGATTTCTCTATTTTTATGCCCTTTCCCTTATTATTTTCTTTTGCCTTTTTAAATTCAGTTGGGGTAATTTTTATAACATCATCGGAATTCTCGTCAGAATCCGATTCATCGGAGAATTGGTAATCCTCCCAATATTTTGCTTCCTTAGCGGAAACACCATTGACCATAATTAACCTTGGTCGGTTGGTTGAGGATTTTCTCTTACTTAACCGTTTTATTATTTCACCCACCGGTTCTATTTCTTCATCCGGTTCCGATTCTTCTTCCGGTTCCGATTCTTCTTCTGGTTCCGACTCTTCTTCCGGTTCCTCTTCGAGAACTTGTGAATCAGTCCACGAATCATTCCAATTTACATTTGACTCTTCATTATTATTATTAGGTGAGTCAATGGGACTTGTTCTAGAGGTAGACATCTATCACATAATATCAAACGCGTTAAGAGATTAATATATCACATAATATTCACATGTTAAAAATATATAGTTTCCAACAAAATTTGTTAAGCAATCATTTTTCAAGTAAACACGGTCGAAGTCCAGACTCACTAATGCATCCTAACAAACTCGATAAGACACACTTATGCAAAATTCTGGTTCTCTAAGACCAACGCTCGGATACCAACTGAAATGTCCCGTTCTTATTGATTAAAAACGTTCCATATTAATTGATTTCGTTGCGAGGTTATGACCTCTATATGAGACGTTTTTCAAAGACTGCATTCATTTTAAAACAAACCATAACCTTTATTTCATCAATAAAGGTTTAAAAAGCTTTACGTAGATTATCAAATAATGATAATCTAAAATATCCTGTTTACACACGACCATTACATAATGGTTTACAATACAAATATGTTACAACAAAATAAGTTTCTTGAATGCAGTTTTTACACAATATCATACAAGCATGGACTCCAAATCTCGTTCTTATTTAAGTATGCGACAGCGGAAGCTCTTAATAATCACCTGAGAATAAACATGCTTAAAACGTCAACAAAAATGTTGGTGAGTTATAGGTTTAACCTATATATATCAAATCATAATAATAGACCACAAGATTTCATATTTCAATACACATCCCATATATAGAAATAAAAATCATTCATATGGTGAACACCTGGTAACCGACATTAACAAGATGCATATATAAGAATATCCCCATCATTCCGGGACACCCTTCGGATATGATATAAATTTCGAAGTACTAAAGCATCCGGTACTTTGGATGCGGTTTGTTAGGCCCAATAGATCTATCTTTAGGATTCGCGTCAATTAGGGTGTATGTTCCCTAATTCTTAGATTACCAGACTTAATAAAAAGGGGCATATTCGATTTCGATAATTCAACCATAGAATGTAGTTTCACGTACTTGTGTCTATTTTGTAAATCATTTATAAAACCTGCATGTATTCTCATCCCAAAAATATTAGATTTTAAAAGTGGGACTATAACTCACTTTCACAGATTTTTACTTCGTCGGGAAGTAAGACTTGGCCACTGTTGATTCACGAACCTATAACAATATATACATATATATTAAAGTATGTTCAAAATATATTTACAACACTTTTAATATATTTTGATGTTTTAAGTTTATTAAGTCAGCTGTCCTCGTTAGTAACCTATAACTAGTTGTCCACAGTTAGATGTACAGAAATAAATCGATAAATATTATCTTGAATCAATCCACGACCCAGTGTATACGTATCTCAGTATTGATCACAACTCAAACTATATATATTTTGGAATCAACCTCAACCCTGTATAGCTAACTCCAACATTCACATATAGAGTGTCTATGGTTGTTCCGAAATATATATAGATGTGTCGACATGATAGGTCGAAACATTGTATACGTGTCTATGGTATCTCAAGATTACATAATATACAATACAAGTTGATTAAGTTATGGTTGGAATAGATTTGTTACCAATTTTCACGTAGCTAAAATGAGAAAAATTATCCAATCTTGTTTTACCCATAACTTCTTCATTTTAAATCCGTTTTGAGTGAATCAAATTGCTATGGTTTCATATTGAACTCTATTTTATGAATCTAAACAGAAAAGTATAGGTTTATAGTCGGAAAAATAAGTTACAAGTCGTTTTTGTAAAGGTAGTCATTTCAGTCGAAAGAACGACGTCTAGATGACCATTTTAGAAAACATACTTCCACTTTGAGTTTAACCATAATTTTTGGATATAGTTTCATGTTCATAATAAAAATCATTTTCTCAGAATTACAACTTTTAAATCAATGTTTATCATAGTTTTTAATTAACTAACCCAAAACAGCCCGCGGTGTTACTACGACGGCGTAAATCCCGTTTTACGGTGTTTTTCGTGTTTCCAGGTTTTAAATCATTAAGTTAGCATATCATATAGATATAGAACATGTGTTTAGTTAATTTTAAAAGTCAAGTTAGAAGGATTAACTTTTGTTTGCGAACAAGTTTAGAATTAACTAAACTATGTTCTAGTGATTACGAGTTTAAACCTTCGAATAAGATAGTTTTATATATATGAATCGAATGATGTTATGAACATCATTACTACCTTAAGTTCCTTGGATAAACCTACTGGAAAATAGAAAAATGGATCTAGCTTCAACGGATCCTTGGATGGCTCGAAGTTCTTGAAGCAGAATCATGACACGAAAACAAGTTCAAGTAAGATCATCACTTGAAATAAGATTGTTATAGTTATAGAAATTGAACCAAAGTTTGAATATGATTATTACCTTGTATTAGAATTATAACCTACTGTAAGAAACAAAGATTTCTTGAGGTTGGATGATCACCTTACAAGATTGGAAGTGAGCTAGCAAACTTGAAAGTATTCTTGATTTTATGTAACTAGAACTTGTAGAATATATGAAGAACACTTAGAACTTGAAGATAGAACTTGAGAGAGATCAATTAGATGAAGAAAATTGAAGAATGAAAGTGTTTGTAGGTGTTTTTGGTCGTTGGTGTATGGATTAGATATAAAGGATATGTAATTTTGTTTTCATGTAAATAAGTCATGAATGATTACTCATATTTTTGTAATTTTATGAGATATTTCATGCTAGTTGCCAAATGATGGTTCCCACATGTGTTAGGTGACTCACATGGGCTGCTAAGAGCTGATCATTGGAGTGTATATACCAATAGTACATACATCTAAAAGCTGTGTATTGTACGAGTACGAATACGGGTGCATACGAGTAGAATTGTTGATGAAACTGAACGAGGATGTAATTGTAAGCATTTTTGTTAAGTAGAAGTATTTTGATAAGTGTATTGAAGTCTTTCAAAAGTGTATAAATACATATTAAAACACTACATGTATATACATTTTAACTGAGTCGTTAAGTCATCGTTAGTCGTTACATGTAAGTGTTGTTTTGAAACCTTTAGGTTAACGATCTTGTTAAATGTTGTTAACCCAATGTTTATAATATCAAATGAGATTTTAAATTATTATATTATCATGATATTATCATGTATGAATATCTCTTAATATGATATATATACATTAAATGTCTTTACAACGATAATCGTTACATATATGTCTCGTTTAAAAATCATTAAGTTAGTAGTCTTGTTTTTACATATGTAGTTCATTGTTAATATACTTAATGATATGTTTACTTATCATAGTATCATGTTAACTATATATATATATATCCATATATATGTCATCATATAGTTTTTACAAGTTTTAACGTTCGTGAATCACCGGTCAACTTGGGTGGTCAATTGTCTATATGAAACATATTTCAATTAATCAAGTCTTAACAAGTTTGATTGCTTAACATGTTGGAAACATTTAATCATGTAAATATCAATCTCAATTAATATATATAAACATGGAAAAGTTCGGGTCACTACAACGTACGAAAGACGATTCACAGAATTGCGCCTATTGTGTCCGGGAGCGTTCGAAGATGAGGAAGAGAAGATCGACGCGTTTGTGAAAGGATTACCGGAAAAAATCCAAGAAGATATAAGTTCACACCAGCCCGCCTCCATACAACAGGCATGTAGAATGGCTCACAAACTAGTGAACCAGATTGAAGAAAGAATTAAAGAACAGACTGCTGAAGAGGCCAATGTGAAGCAAGTCAAAATAAAGTGGGAAGAAAACGGTGATAAGAATCACCAATACAACAACAACAACAATTACAACAATAATCGCAACAATTATCCCAACAATCGCAACATCAATCGCAACTACAACAAACGACCGAACAACAACAACAACAACAACAACAACAACAACAACAACAGCAACTACAACAATCATCCCAACAACAATAATAACCGCAACAACAACAACAATCAGAAGCAGCTATGCCAAAGGTGTGAAAAGTATCACTCGGGGTTCTGCACCAAATTTTGCAACAAGTGTAAAAGAAATGGTCATAGCGCGGCGAAGTGTGAGGTCTACGGACCAGGGGTTAATAGAACGAAAGGAACAAATGGTGTCGGAACGAGTAATGGCGGAGCAAGTAGTGTCGAAGCAAGTTATGCCAATGTAGTTTGTTATAAATGTGGAAAACCGGGCCACATTATTAGAAATTGCCCGAACCAGGAGAACACGAATGGACAAGGCCGTGGAAGAGTTTTCAATATTAATGCGGCAGAGGCACAGGAAGACCCGGAGCTTGTTACGGGTACGTTTCTTATTGACAATAAATCTGCTTACGTTTTATTTGATTCGGGTGCGGATATAAGCTATATGAGTAGAGATTTTTGTGCTAAATTAAGTTGTCCATTGACGCCTTTGGATAGTAAATTTTTACTCGAATTAGCAAATGGTAAATTAATTTCAGCAGATAATATATGTCGGAATCGAGAAATTAAACTGGTTAGCGAAACATTTAAGATTGATTTGATACCAGTAGAGTTAGGGAGTTTTGATGTGATAATCGGTATGGACTGGTTGAAAGAAGTGAAAGCAGAGATCGTTTGTTACAAAAATGCAATTCGCATTATACGAGAAAAAGGAAAACCCTTAATGGTGTACGGAGAAAAGGGCAACACGAAGCTACATCTTATTAATAATTTGAAGGCACAAAAACTAATAAGAAAAGGTTGCTATGCTGTTCTAGCACACGTCGAGAAAGTACAAAATGAAGAAAAGAGCATCAATGATGTTCCCATTGCAAAAGAATTTCCCGATGTATTTTCGAAAGAATTACCGGGATTACCCCCACATCGATCCGTTGAATTTCAAATAGATCTTGTACCAGGAGCTGCACCAATAGCTCGTGCTCCTTACAGACTCGCACCCAGCGAGATGAAAGAACTGCAAACCCAATTACAAGAACTTTTAGAGCGTGGTTTCATTCGACCAAGCACATCACCATGGGGAGCTCCTGTTTTGTTTGTCAAGAAGAAAGATGGTACATTCAGGTTGTGTATCGACTACCGAGAGTTGAAAAACTTACCATCAAGAACCACTACCCACTACCGAGAATCGACGACTTATTTGATCAACTACAAGGCTCGTCTGTTTATTCAAAGATTGACTTACGTTCCGGGTATCATCAAATACGGGTGAAAGAAGATGATATTCCAAAGACTCTTTCAGAACACGTTACGGTCATTATGAGTTTATGGTCATGCCGTTTGGTTTAACTAATGCACCTGCTGTGTTCATGGACCTTATGAACCGAGTGTGTGGACCATACCTTGACAAGTTTGTCATTATTTTCATTGATGACATACTTATTTACTCAAAGAATAACCAAGAACACGGTGAACATTTGAGAAAGGTGTTAGAAGTATTGAGGAAGGAATAATTGTACGCTAAGTTTTCAAAGTGTGCATTTTGGTTGGAAGAAGTTCAATTCCTCGATCACATAGTGAACAAAGAAGGTATTAAGGTGGATCCGGCAAAGATAGAAACTGTTGAAAAGTGGGAAACCCCGAAAACTCCGAAACACATACGCCAGTTTTTAGGACTAGCTGGTTACTACAGAAGGTTCATCCAAGACTTTTCCAGAATAGCAAAACCCTTGATTGCATTAACGCATAAAGGGAAGAAATTTGAATGGAATGATGAACAAGAGAAAGCGTTTCAGTTATTGAAGAAAAAGCTAACTACGGCACCTATATTGTCATTGCCTGAAGGGAATGATGATTTTGTGATTTATTGTGATGCATCAAAGCAAGGTCTCGGTTGTGTATTAATGCAACGAACGAAGGTGATTGCTTATGCGTCTAGACAATTGAAGATTCACGAACAAAATTATACGACGCATGATTTGGAATTAGGCGCGGTTGTTTTTGCATTAAAAACTTGGAGGCACTACTTATATGGGGTCAAAAGTATTATATATACCGACCACAAAAGTCTTCAACACATATTTAATCAGAAACAACTGAATATGAGGCAGCGTAGGTGGATTGAATTATTGAATGATTACGACTTTGAGATTCGTTAACACCCGGGGAAGGCAAATGTGGTAGCCGATGCCTTGAGCAGGAAGGACAGAGAACCCATTCTAGTAAAATCTATGAATATAATGATTCATAATAACCTTACTACTCAAATAAAGGAGGCGCAACAAGGAGTTTTAAAAGAGGGAAATTTAAAGGATGAAATACCCAAAGGATCGAAGAAGCATCTTAATATTCGGGAAGACGGAACCCGGTATAGGGCTGAAAGGATTTGGGTACCAAAATTTGGAGATATGAGAGAAATGGTACTTATAGAAGCTCATAAAACCAGATACTCAATACATCCTGGAACGGGGAAGATGTACAAGGATCTCAAGAAACATTTTTGGTGGCCGGGTATGAAAGCCGATGTTGCTAAATACGTAGGAGAATGTTTGACGTGTTCTAAGGTCAAAGCTGAGCATCAGAAACCATCAGGTCTACTTCAACAACCCGAAATTGCGGAATGGAAATGGGAAAATATTACCATGGATTTCATCACTAAATTGCCAAGGACTGCAAGTGGTTTTGATACTATTTGGGTAATAGTTGATCGTCTCACCAAATCAGCACACTTCCTGTCAATAAGAGAAGATGACAAGATGGAGAAGTTAGCACGACTGTATTTGAAGGAAGTAATCTCCAGACATGGAATACCAATCTCTATTATCTCTGACAGGGATGGCAGATTTATTTCAAGATTCTGGCAGACATTACAGCAAGCATTGGGAACTCGTCTAGACATGAGTACTGCCTATCATCCACAAACTGATGGGCAGAGCAAAAGGACAATACAAACGCTTGAAGACATGCTACGAGCATGTGTTATTGATTTCGGAAACAGTTGGGATCGACATCTACCGTTAGCAGAATTTTCCTACAACAACAGCTACCATTCAAGCATTGAGATGGCGCCGTTTGAAGCACTTTATGGTAGAAAGTGCAGGTCTCCGATTTGTTGGAGTGAAATGGGGGATAGACAGATTACGGGTCCAGAGATTATACAAGAAACTACCGAGAAGATCATCCAAATTCAACAACGGTTGAAAACCGCCCAAAGTCGACAAAAGAGCTACGCTGACATTAAAAGAAAAGATATAGAATTTTAAATTGGAGAGATGGTCATGCTTAAAGTTGCACCTTGGAAAGGCGTTGTTCGATTTGGTAAACGAGGGAAATTAAATCCAAGGTATATTGGACCATTCAAGATTATTGATCGTGTCGGACCAGTAGCTTACCGACTTGAGTTACCTCAACAACTCGCGGCTGTACATAACACTTTCCACGTCTTGAATTTGAAGAAATGTTTTGCTAAAGAAGATCTCACTATTCCGTTAGATGAAATCCAAATCAACGAAAAACTTCAATTCATCGAAGAACCCGTCGAAATAATGGATCGTGAGGTTAAAAGACTTAAGCAAAACAAGATACCAATTGTTAAGGTTCGATGGAATGCTCGTAGAGGACCCAAGTTCACCTGGGAGCGTGAAGATCAGATGGAGAAGAAATACCCGCATCTATTTCCAGAAGATTCGTCAACACCTTCAACAGCTTAAAATTTCGGGACGAAATATATTTAACGGGTAGGTACTGTAGTGACCCGAACTTTTCCATGTTTATATATATTAATTGAGATTGATATTTACGTGATTAAATGTTTCTAACGTGTTAAGCAATCAAACTTGTTAAGACTTGATTAATTGAAATATGTTTCATATAGACAATTGACCACCCAAGTTGACCGGTGATTCACGAACGTTAAAAGTTGTAAAAACTATATGATGACATATATATGGATATATATATAGTTAACATGATACTATGATAAGTAAACATATCATTAAGTATATTAACAATGAACTACATATGTAAAAACAATACTACTAACCTAATGATTTTTAAACGAGACATATATGTAACGATTATCGTTGTAAAGACATTTAATGTATATTTATCATATTAAGAGATATTCATACATGATAATATAATGATAATATAATAATTTAAAATCTCATTTGATATTATAAACATTGGGTTAACAACATTTAACAAGATCGTTAACCTAAAGGTTTCAAAACAACACTTACATGTAACGACTAACGATGACTTAACGACTCAGTTAAAATGTATATACATGTAGTGTTTTAATATGTATTTATACACTTTTGAAAGACTTCAATACACTTATCAAAATACTTCTATTTAACAAAAATGCTTACAATTACATCCTCGTTCAGTTTCATCAACAATTCTACTCGTATGCACCCGTATTCGTACTCGTACAATACACAGCTTTTAGATGTACGTACTATTGGTATATATACTCCAATGATCAGCTCTTAGCAGCCCATGTGAGTCACCTAAAATATGTGGGAACCATCATTTGGCAACTAGCATGAAATATCTCATAAAATTACAAAAATATGAGTAATCATTCATGACTTATTTACATGAAAACAAAATTACATATCCTTTATATCTAATCCATACACCAACGACCAAAAACACCTACAAACACTTTCATTCTTCAATTTTATTCATCTAATTGATCTCTCTCAAGTTCTATCTTCAAGTTCTAAGTGTTCTTCATATATTCTACAAGTTCTAGTTACATAAAATCAAGAATACTTTCAAGTTTGCTAGCTCACTTCCAATCTTGTAAGGTGATCATCCAACCTCAAGAAATCTTTATTTATTACAGTAGGTTATCATTCTAATACAAGGTAATAATCATATTCAAACTTTGGTTCAACTTCTATAACTATAACAATCTTATTTCAAGTGATGATCTTACTTGAACTTGTTTTCGTGTCATGATTCTGCTTCAAGAACTTCGAGCCATCCAAGGATCCGTTGAAGCTAGATCCATTTTTCTCTTTTCCAGTAGGTTTATCCAAGGAACTTAAGGTAGTAATGATGTTCATAACATCATTCGATTCATACATATAAAGCTATCTTATTCGAAGGTTTAAACTTGTAATCACTAGAATATAGTTTAGTTAATTCTAAACTTGTTCGCAAACAAAAGTTAATCCTTCTAACTTGACTTTTAAAATCAACTAAACACATGTTCTATATCTATATGATATGCTAACTTAATGATTTAAAACCTGGAAACACGAAAAATACCGTAAAACCGGATTTACGCCGTCGTAGTAACACCGCGGGCTGTTTTGGGTTAGTTAATTAAAAACTATGATAAACTTTGATTTAAAAGTTGTTATTCTGAGAAAATGATTTTTATTATGAACATGAAACTATATCCAAAAATTATGGTTAAACTCAAAGTGGAAGTATTTTTCTAAAATGGTCATCTAGACGTCGTTCTTTCGACTGAAATGACTACCTTTACAAAAACGACTTGTAACTTATTTTTCCGACTATAAACCTATACTTTTTCTATTTGGATTCATAAAATAGAGTTTAATATGAAACCATAGCAATTTGATTCACTCAAAACGGATTTAAAATGAAGAAGTTATGGGTAAAACAAGATTGGATAATTTTTCTCATTTTAGCTACGTGAAAATTGGTAACAAATCTATTCCAACCATAACTTAATCAACTTGTATTGTATATTATGTAATCTTGAGATACCATAGACACATATACAATGTTTCAACCTATCATGTCAACACATCTATATATATTTCGGAACAACCATAGACACTCTATATGTGAATTTTGGAGTTAGCTATACAGGGTTGAGGTTGATTCCAAAATATATATAGTTTGAGTTGTGATCAATACTGAGATATGTATACACTGGGTCGTGGATTGATTCAAGATAATATATATCGATTTATTTCTGTACATCTAACTGTGGACAACTAGTTGTAGGTTACTAACGAGGACAGCTGACTTAATAAACTTAAAACATCAAAATGTATTAAAAGTGTTGTAAATATATTTTGAACATACTTTGATATATATGTACATATTTGTTATAGGTTCGTGAATCGACCAGTGGCCAAGTCTTACTTCCCGACGCAGTAAAAATCTGTGAAAGTGAGTTATAGTCCCACTTTTAAAATCTAATATTTTTGGGATGAGAATACATGCAGGTTTTATAAATGATTTACAAAATAGACACAAGTATGTGAAACTACATTCTATGGTTGAATTATTGAAATCGAATATGCCCCTTTTTATTAAGTCTGGTAATCTAAGAATTAGGGAACAGACACCCTAATTGACGCGAATCCTAAAGATAGATCTATTGGGCCTAACAAACCCCATCCAAAGTACCGGATGCTTTAGTACTTCGAAATTTATATCATATCCGAAGGGTGTCCCGGAATGATGGGGATATTCTTATATATGCATCTTGTTAATGTCGTGTGACGACCCGGAAATTTCCGACTAAATTTAAACTTTATCTTTATATTATTCTGACACGATAAGCAATGTTTGTTAAGTTAAATCTCAAGGATTTTAAACTATGTTTATACATTCATTTAAACCTCGACCAAATTCCAATGATTCACGAACCATTAAATGAACATATATGAATATGTATGTATATGTGTATATGTTATAAATTGAAAATGTCAACAAAGTATTTAAACATATAATGCTTTATATGAACGTATTTGTTTCAATATGATTATCGACAAAATTAAAAAAAAAAATATATTAAATGATTGAATTATCAGAAACATTGAATTATGATTACAAGTCTCTGTTGAGAGGTCCACTATGATTTGAGAAAATCTATTCCTCTTAACGATATTCGGAATAATTTGTAAAGCTATTTATAAATAAAAATAAAAAGTGTCAATTTCGAAAGTTAGACAAAAGCTAGTGGAGAATTGGTTCCATAATATTCTATTAATCTATTTTCAAACGTAAAAAAAAACGTTTTCAGTTTAAAAAGAACTTTATTATTAAAACGTACATAACTTTTATAAATATCTAGAATCACTTTTGACAACTCATTACTTAACCAGTATAATAAATATAACGATAATTATATTTTATTTCATTAAATATATATAACGATTTAAATTAATATTATATATATTTATACGCGTATTATACACACATAGTTTTTATACTTTTACTATACTTTACCTTTACCTTTACTTTACTTTTACTTTACTTTAACTTTAATAATTCACTTCAATAATTCATACTTTAATAATTCACTTTAATAATTCATACTTTAATAATTCATACTTTAATAATTCACTTTAATAATTCATACTTTAATAATTCACTTTAATAATTCATACTTTAATAATTCACTTTAATAATTCATACTTTAATAATTCACTTTAATAATTCATACTTTAATAATTCAAAAATCTATTATAAATAGAATTCAATAGGTTTCATTATTTTATAGAAACTTGAAAATATATTTCTCTAAACTCTCTCAATCGATTTATATATATATATATATATATATATATATATATATATATATATATATATATATATATATATATATATATATATATATATATATATATATATATATATATATATATATATATATATATATATTTGCTCTGTATTATTTCAAGATATTATTAGTATACATAAAATATTACGACGGAGTGATGTCCGAGTGATTTCAAAATAGTTTTTTGAATGAGTCGAAGTTAAGGAAATTATGGGTTATAGCTATGGAGGTGATGGGTATGGTTCATGGGTATGCTCGTGAGGTCAATCTAGTGTTTATCATCTCCATTGCGTCTACGTACTTTCCTGCAATATTGAATCTCAATATTGATACGTGAGCACTCATAACTTAACTTTTATATATCAATAGTGTATTCCTGACTAGTGCTCGAGTATATAGGATTATGCATGCTTGTACATTCGATATTGTCCTTAGATAGGTTTGTTGAATCCTGAATTAGATACAAATGCTACTGAGATAGAGTATATGATATGCATGTCATTGGAAAGCTAGCGAAAAATTAAGAACTTTTCATTTAGATATCGAATGGTTTCGATGAACGGATTAGAAGTTATAGTCAACTGAATTTTAGTATTATTGTTAAAATGATTATTATTACTATCTTCGTTATTATTTTAATAGAAATACCATTGTTATTATAAAATATCATTATTACTATTATGTTAGTATTATCATTTTATCATAATACCATTTTTAGTAAATATAAATATTGTTATTTTTTATAGAATAATAATAATTATTATTACAAAATAATACAACTTTTACTTATTATTATTATGATCAATATTATTTTATCAAATAAATAGGGGATACAAAGATATTTTTCACTACGCGTAATATAATTACATTAATAATACTTACCACTATAGTTTTACGATATTAAGTGAACTTTATAAATTTTACTACTTAAGATATATAAAAGTATATTTTATCATATATAAACGTTAATATAAATTTTTATTAATAAATGACCTTTATTATTATAAAATCTAATAAATATATTTAAATATATAAAACGACTATAGTTAAGTTATATAATAAACACGTATAAATTTTAGAAGTCATTTTGGGTCAAGTTGACTTTTGTTGACTTTTGCATATTAGTCTCGAGCATTAGGATTGTGGTACACTATGACTTGACCAAAAATTGTTAGACAAATATTAACCAACATATAAATATATATAATTAATATAGGTTCGTGAATCCGAGGCCAACCTTGCACTTGTTAAATGACGTTATATGTATTTTTACTACGAAATACAGTATGGTGAGTTTCATTTGCTCCCTTTTATATATATTTTTGGGACTGAGAATACATGCGCTGTTTTTATAAATGTTTTACGAAATAGGCACAAGTACTAAAACTAATTCTACGTGGGTTTAAACCAGAAATATACCCTTAGCTTGGTAACATTAAACTACTTATCTATGTACGGTAGACGCGAATCCTAAAGATAGATCTATTGGGCCTGAAAACCCCATCCTGACTATGGGATGCTTTAGTACATAAGGACGAATACAATAACATATGATTTCATCGCGAGGTATTGACCTCTATATGCGACATTTTTCAAAAACTGCATTCGTTTTTACAATACAAACCATAGCTTTTATTACAAATACAAGGTTTAAACAACTTAATAATGATTATCGTTTAGCGATAATCTTAGACTTACAAACTTTACATGTGATAATAACAATACGACCTCCAACATATTTTACATTACAAATCCTCCGATATGCAGTTTTATTTTTAACACAAATATGCATACTCAAGATCTTGCTTAAATTCAACATGTTGCAGCGGAAGCTTTTAGTTATCACCTGAGAATAAACATGCTTAAAACGTCAACATAAAGTTGGTGAGATATAGGTTTAAATGCCGGCAGCGTTATAAATATAGACCACAAGATTTCATATATAAACGTTTTAATAAAAATATTCTAAGTTGTTGAGCACTTGATAACCATACTTAACATTTAATCAACGTCGCATATTCCCTTTATTATGAAATCTTACTACACCGTACCAAGTGTAGTTACCGAAACGAAGTACTGTGCAACCGTTGAATACTGGTCGTCCAGTCCGGTTGGGGTTGTCAGGCCCGATAGATCTATCAACAGGATTCGCGTTTACAATACCTCATGTAAATAATAGTTACCAAGTTACAGGGAAGTATGCCAGTGGTACAACTCAACGTAGAATATATATTTTTAATCACTTGTGTCCATAACGTAAATCATAAAATGCATGTATTCTCATCCCGAAATATTTAGAGTTTAAAAGTGGGACTATATACTCACCTTTTCCTTGAAGGTATTTAACTCGACTTGGTCTCCGATAGATATCACGAACCTAACCATATATATAATATATCAACATATTTTCTTTTCAAGTAATCGTTACATATATATATACTTATAATACTTTTAATATTTTCTTAGTCCGTAGTTAGCAGTCTGTTGTTAATGGTCCACAATTAGTTGCTCAATAAAATAAATAAAGACCCCATCGTATTCGTATTGATCAGAATTAATCTCGACCCATGGTACCATGTTGTCAAATGACGTGTTGCGTACATAAAGTACCGTGTTGTCAGATGACGTGTTGCGTACAATCATGAGGTCTTATGATTAATTTTCTCGTGTTGTTTACGGGTGGTCCTGGAATATATAAAATCAAATCATAAGTAAATATATATTAAATATTATGTTAATTAGCCAAGATATGATTAATTCGATTTTGTCATAATATGATATATTACAGGTTTTGAAGTGTTTTAAAAATCAAATTAGAAGGATCTATTTAGTTTGCGAACAGGTTTGAAATCATTCAAACTATGTTCTTGTTGTTAAAAATTTTATAACACAAAATAAGATAGCTATATAAATATGAATTGAATAAGATTATGAATAAGGTTACTACCTCAAGTTACTTGGCTAAAGCTACTGGAAAAGATAGAAAATAATCTTGATCAAACTTTTTTATGATGATTATAGGTTGTTCATGAAGCTAGTTCTTCATGAGTATTTGCTGAGATTGTGAAGAACACTTAGAGTTCCTAAGAGTGTGTTTTTGGTTAGAGAAAGATGGTTGTAAGAATGAAATGAAAAACCAAGGTGATGGTGATACTTATAGGACAGTCTGGTTGTTGAGGGAACAAGGACAAATTATTGTGTTGAATTTTTGAGTAATAATGTATGCTAGCTTACAAATAAGATTCCCTCTTATCTAGGGCAGATCTAAAGCTGATAAGGATATTGATTTGATGTGTATTTACCAATAGTAAATACGTATGGATGATGAGTATGATACGGTAAAAGAAGCTCAAAATCGGGCTTTTATTTTGGGTCCAACCGGGCCAAAAATAAAATTTTAAGACATTTTTAATAAAGCAATAAAATTTTGGGTTCAGCCAGGGGCTCTGCCCCTTGGACCCCGCCAGGGGTTGCCACCCCTTGGACCTCGCTTATCGGGGGCGCTGCCCCCGAACCCCCGTCATAATCAAGATAACTTCAAACAAGTGTGCACTCCACACTTCCCCAAACTTGTTCGATATTTATCAAGATTATTTTGGTTACAAATTAATCCCATTACACTTAAATCATATTGGTGACATAAATCACAACACATTATAGATTGTAAGTATATATGTCAAAGAACGTTACATATAGTTATCGTTTTGAAAACTTAAGTTAGTGGTCTCAAAGTATACTTATAACTCATTGTTGTTAGCTCACAATGAAATGTTAAACCATCCTTAAATCATGTTAAATATGTATAGATATGTACATATACATAATCGTATAATTATCGTGTGTTATATAGTTCGTGATATCATCGGTCAAATTGGACGGTCAAACGTTGTGTAAAACTCTTTTCAAAAATATAAGTCTCAACAGTTTGAATTGCTTATCATGTTGGTAAGGTTTAATTTTTGTAAATATTAATCTCATAAGTATAGAACGATCGGAAAATTCTGGGTCGTTACAGTACCTACCCGTTAAATAAATTTCGTTCCGAAATTTTAAAATTGTACCTATTTTGCGTTCTCGGGAAACAAATGTGGGTACTTTTGTTTCATCTGATCCTCTCGTTCCCAAGTAAACTCGGGACCCCTTCGAGCATTCCAACGAACCTTAACGATTGGTATGTTGCTCTACTTGAGTTGTTTAACTTCACGGTCCATGATTTCGACTGGTTCTTCTATGAATTGTAGTTTCTCGTCGACTTGGATTTCTTCAAGAGGAATGGTGAGGTCTTCCTTTGCAAGACACTTCTTAAGGTTTGAAACGTGAAATGTATTATGTACTCTGGCGAGTTGTTGTGGTAATTCGAGTCGATAAGCTACCAATCCAATGCGTTCGATGATCTTGAACGGGCCTACATACCTTGCATTCAGTTTACCTCTTTTTCCAAAACGTATTACACCTTTCCAAGGTGACACCTTTAACATAACCATGTCACCGATCTGAAACTCTAATGGTTTCCTTCGGACATCGGCGTAGCTCTTTTGGCGACTACGGGCTATTTTCAATCTCTCCTTGATTTGTACTATCTTCTCAGTCGTTTCGTGTATGATCTCGGGACCAGTTAAATGTCGATCCCCTACTTCATTCCAACAGATAGGGGATCTACACTTCCTTCCATACAGTGCTTCGAATGGTGCAGCTTTAATGCTCGCATGATAACTGTTATTATACGAGAATTCTGCTAATGGTAGATATTTATCCCATCCGTTTCCAAAATCGATCACACATGCCCTGAGCATGTCTTCAAGAGTCTGAATTGTTCTTTCACTCTGCCCGTCAGTTTGTGGATGATATGCGGTGCTCATATCCAAACGAGTTCCCAGGGCCTCCTGTAGTGATTGCCAAAACTTTGATGTAAATCTACTATCACGATCGGATATAATGGAAATAGGTATTCCATGCCTTGAAACAATTTCCTTTATGTATAATCGTAATAGTTTCTCCATTCTATCCGTTTCCTTTATAGGCAAGAAATGTGCAGATTTGGTGAGACGATCAACTATTACCCAAATGGTGTCATAACCCCAGGCAGTCTTAGGTAACTTTGTGATGAAATCCATGGTAATACCATCCCATTTCCATTCTGGGATTTCTGGTTGTTGAAGTAACCCTGACGGCTTCTGGTGTTCTGCTTTGACTTTGGAACAAGTTAAACATTCCCCAACATATGTTGCAACGTCTGTCTTCAAATTAGGCCACCAATAATGCGTCTTAAGATCTTGATACATCTTTCCAACTCCAGGATGTATCGAGTATCTTGTCTTATGTGCCTCATTCAATATCAACTTCCTTAATCCACCCAACTTTGGTACCCAAATACGGTTTGCAAAATATCGAATTCCGTCTTCCCGTATAACGAGTTGTTTCCCATACTTCTTCATTATTTCATTTCCTATGTTTTCTTTAGTAAGAGCTTCTCGTTGAGCCTCTTTGATTTGTGAGTTGAGATTCATGCGAATTTTTATGTTCATTGCTCGTACTCGAATTGGTTCCCGTTCTTTTCTGCTTAGAGCGTCGGCCACTACATTCGCTTTCCCAGGATGAAAGCGAATCTCACAATCATAGTCGTTTATCATTTCGACCCACCTACGTTGCCTCATGTTCAACTGTTTCTGATCGAAAATATGTTGAAGGCTTTTATGATCGGTAAACACAGTGCATTTAACCCCATATAAGTAGTGTCTCCATATCTTCAATGCAAACACTACTGCTCCCAATTCTAAATCATGCGTCGTATAATTCCGCTCATGAATCTTCAATTGTCGGGATGCGTATGCTATAACTTTCTTCCGTTGCATAAGGACGCAACCAAAACCTTGTCGCGAAGCGTCACAATATATCTCAAAATCATCGTTCCCTTCAGGTAACGATAAAATAGGTGCTGTAGTCAACTTCTTCTTCAGTAATTGAAATGCACTCTCCTGCTCAGAAGTCCATTCGTACTTCTTCCCTTTTTGTGTTAACGCTGTTAATGGTTTAGCTATTCGAGAAAAATCTTGAATAAACCTTCTATAATAACCAGCTAAACCCAAAAATTGGCGTATCTGCGTTGGTGTCTTAGGAGTCTCCCATTTTTCAATGGCCTCAATTTTAGCTGGGTTAACCTGAATTCCTTTGCTACTAACAACATGGCCAAGAAATTGCACTTCTTTCAACCAAAATGCACACTTAGAAAATTTGGCGTATAATTGTTCTTTTCTTAACAATTCTAATACCAATCTTAAATGCTGCTCATGCTCTTGCTCACTCTTGGAATAGATAAGAATATCGTCAATGAAAACGATAACAAACTTATCTAAATACGGACTACAAACTCGATTCATGAGGTCCATGAATACAGCTGGCGCATTCGTTAACCCAAACGGCATGACCAAAAATTCATAATGACCGTAGCGTGTCCGAAAAGCAGTTTTCGGAATATCTTCTTCTTTGACGCGTAGTTGATGATAGCCCGACCTTAGGTCGATTTTCGAGTAAACACATGATCCTTGCAATTGATCAAATAAGTCATCAATTCTCGGTAGTGGATACCGATTCTTGATAGTTAACTTATTTAATTCACGATAATCTATACACATTCGGAAAGATCCGTCTTTCTTCTTGACGAATAAAATCGGAGCTCCCCACGGTGAAGTGCTCGGTCGAATGAAACCACGGTCCAGTAATTCTTGTAACTGGCTTTGTAACTCTTTCATCTCAGATGGTGCAAGTCTATATGGAGCACGAGCCACTGGTGCAGCTCCCGGTACTAGATCTATTTGAAATTCTACAGATCTAAATGGAGGTAATCCTGGTAACTCTTCCGGAAATACTTCAGGAAAATCTCTTGCCACAGGCACGTCGTTGATGCTCTTCACTTTTTTCTTCGTTTCGAATTTATTAACATATGCTAAGATAGCATAGCACCCTTTCTTCAAGTACTTTTGAGCTTTCAAATAACTAATGAGTTTTAGCTTTGAGTTACCTTTCTCTCCATAAATCATTACTGGCGTTTTATCCTTACGAGGAATGCGAATTGCCTTCTTGGCGCACACAACTTCAGCTCCTATTTTGGACATCCAGTCCATGCCGACTATTACATCAAAACTTCCTAATTCTACGGGTATCAAATCAATCTTAAATGTTTCTCCGGCTAAATTTATTTTACAATCACGGCAAATTTTATCGGCTTTAATTAGTTTACCATTAGCTAACTCAATCATGTACTTAGCATCTAGAGGTAATGATGAACAATTCAATTTAGTGTAAAAGTCTCTACTCACGTAACTTATATCGGCACCAGTATCAAATATAATAGATGCGGATAAGTTATTAACGGTAAACGTACCCGTAACAAGCTCCGGGTCTTCACACGCCTCTCTAGCATTAATAACATATGCTCTTCCACGTGCAGATCCATTATTCTTCTCTGGATTCGGACACTGGCTCTTATAATGACCCTGTTTCCCACACCCATAACAAGTAACAGTGGCCAAGGCAGTTCTATTTGCATTGGTGGCAGGAGTCTTGGTACCGTTTGTATTTGTAGCAGGAACCCTACAATCTTCAGCAAGATGACCTTTTCGATTACAATTGTTGCACACCACATTACAATAACCAGAGTGATGTTTGTGGCATCTGTTACATAAAGGATTTCGTCCTTTGTAACCTGAGTTTGAACCGCTACCCGTACCTTGCGTGGTTTCTTGTTTCTTGTTGGATTGTTGATGATTACCTTCCCACTTTATTTTGTTTCCCGATGTCTTGACATCGGTGTTCTTATCCAGAATAATTTGGTCCATCAATTCGTTCGCCATGGTGATAGCTTCATGAATAGTCTTGGGTTTGGATGCTGTAACATTTGCCTTGACCTTTTTAGGCAAACCGTCTTTGTACAGTTCAATCTTCCGTTCTTCGGTTGGTACCAATTCGGGACATAGCAAAGCGAATTCCATGAATCGCTGATTGTAGTTGGTGAGTTCAGTACCAACAGCTTTCAGGCTTCGTAATTCAGCTTCCAACTTCCTAACCTCGTTCCTTGGACAATATTCGTTGATTAGCATTGTTTTGAATTCTTCCCAAGGAGTATCATAAGCTACATCTCCTCCTACAGCCTTCACATAGTTTTTCCACCACGTGAGTGCACTATCTTGTAGGGTGCACGATGCATACTTGGTCATGTCCTTCTCAATACAACCACTGATTTTAAACACAGACTCAATCTTTTCGATCCACCGGGTTAAACCGACCGGTCCTTCTGTTCCACTGAATGATGAGGGCTTGCAACCTTGAAAAATTTGTAAGTGCACCCCACACGAGGATTTGGGGTAACTGCAGCACCTCTTGCAGCCTCGACCCATAACATTCTGTCGTTCACTCGCTGATTGATGAGTTCCTGGATTTCTTGTTCCGTCATTCGGTTCAATCGCGCCATAATCTTCAATAAGAATGAAAAAATAATTATTCACATGGAATATTATAGATGTAGTATGTATTTACAGTACATCGTAGCTTATTAATAATATGAACCAGTTATTATTATAAAAGCCTTTTCTTCTTATTAGCGTTTTATAATTATATCTAGGGTAGTACCTACCCGTTAAAGTTCATACTTAATAGCTTAGTACGAAAATCAATTACTACCACCCAAATAATACTTAACCATGGAAAATTATTGCATTTCACACTTCACTATTTTACATATGCTTATCTTACATCAAACATTAAGCAAACCACACTAGTAATATTATACAAAACATTATATGATCCCATGGTTTAAAACAACAGCGCATCATTTAACCCAAAGCGTTTGTGTTCAAAGAAATCGCTTAAAGGTTATCCTGGTTGTCTCCCTGCGTTTTGGCTGAGGAACCGAAGAACTGGATGTCGGGATAGAACTAATAGGAATAGCTGGAATAGGTGTGGAAGTATCAGGTGGAGTTGGTGCCACAACATCCTCTCTAGACTCGGGATTTAGATTTTCCATTTCAGTAGCCTTTCGTTTCTTTCCTCGTTCGAACTTGTCTTTCGTAATTTCCTGTATTTCTTCCTCCTCAGGATCACTTTCTGGTTCCTCTTCAATTGATTCATCCGGAACTTGTGAGTCTTCCCCAAAGGTGTCGTTTTCATCATCGGATAGATTAATGACTGGAACACCATCTGAAGAGTCTGGTTCGGAGTCGCTGAATGTGATAATAAGTTCTAAGCCAGACATCTATCACATAACAACTAGCACATTAATACCACATAATATTTACATATTAATTTTTAACAACAAGGATAAGCAATAGTTTTCGAAATCAAACACGGTCAAAGTCCAGACTCACTAATGCATCCTAACAAACTCGATAAGACACACTAATGCGAATTCTCTGGTTCTCTAAGACCAACGCTCTGATACCACATGTCATAACCCGACCTTAACCATAAGGACGAATACAATAACATATGATTTCATCGCGAGGTATTGACCTCTATATGCGACATTTTTCAAAAACTGCATTCGTTTTTACAATACAAACCATAGCTTTTATTACAAATACAAGGTTTAAACAACTTAATAATGATTATCGTTTAGCGATAATCTTAGACTTACAAACTTTACATGTGATAATAACAATACGACCTCCAACATATTTTACATTACAAATCCTCCGATATGCAGTTTTATTTTTAACACAAATATGCATACTCAAGATCTTGCTTAAATTCAACATGTTGCAGCGGAAGCTTTTAGTTATCACCTGAGAATAAACATGCTTAAAACGTCAACATAAAGTTGGTGAGATATAGGTTTAAATGCCGGCAGCGTTATAAATATAGACCACAAGATTTCATATATAAACGTTTTAATAAAAATATTCTAAGTTGTTGAGCACTTGATAACCATACTTAACATTTAATCAACGTCGCATATTCCCTTTATTATAAAATCTTACTACACCGTACCAAGTGTAGTTACCGAAACGAAGTACTGTGCAACCGTTGAATACTGGTCGTCCAGTCCGGTTGGGGTTGTCAGGCCCGATATATCTATCAACAGGATTCGCGTTTACAATACCTCATGTAAATAATAGTTACCAAGTTACAGGGAAGTATGCCAGTGGTACAACTCAACGTAGAATATATATTTTTAATCACTTGTGTCCATAACGTAAATCATAAAATGCATGTATTCTCATCCCGAAATATTTAGAGTTTAAAAGTGGGACTATATACTCACCTTTTCCTTGAAGGTATTTAACTCGACTTGGTCTCCGATAGATATCACGAACCTAACCATATATATAATATATCAACATATTTTCTTTTCAAGTAATCGTTACATATATATATACTTATAATACTTTTAATATTTTCTTAGTCCGTAGTTAGCAGTCTGTTGTTAATGATCCACAATTAGTTGCTCAATAAAATAAATAAAGACCCCATCGTATTCGTATTGATCAGAATTAATCTCGACCCATGGTACCATGTTGTCAAATGACGTGTTGCGTACATAAAGTACCGTGTTGTCAGATGACGTGTTGCGTACAATCATGAGGTCTTATGATTAATTTTCTCGTGTTGTTTACGGGTGGTCCTGGAATATATAAAATCAAATCATAAGTAAATATATATTAAATATTATGTTAATTAGCCAAGATATGATTAATCCGATTTTGTCATAATATGATATATTACAGGTTTTGAAGTGTTTTAAAAATAAAATTAGAAGGATCTATTTAGTTTGCGAACAGGTTTGAAATCATTCAAACTATGTTCTTGTTGTTAAAAATTTTATAACACAAAATAAGATAGCTATATAAATATGAATTGAATAAGATTATGAATAAGGTTACTACCTCAAGTTACTTGGATAAAGCTACTGGAAAAGATAGAAAATAATCTTGATCAAACTTTCTTATGATGATTATAGGTTGTTCATGAAGCTAGTTCTTCATGAGTATTTGCTGAGATTGTGAAGAACACTTAGAGTTCCTAAGAGTGTGTTTTTGGTTAGAGAAAGATGGTTGTAAGAATGAAATGAAAAACCAAGGTGATGGTGATACTTATAGGACAGTCTGGTTGTTGAGGGAACAAGGACAAATTATTGTGTTGAATTTTTGAGTAATAATGTATGCTAGCTTACAAATAAGATTCCCTCTTATCTAGGGCAGATCTAAAGCTGATAAGGATATTGATTTGATGTGTATTTACCAATAGTAAATACGTATGGATGATGAGTATGATACGGTAAAAGAAGCTCAAAATCGGGCTTTTATTTTGGGTCCAACCGGGCCAAAAATAAAATTTTAAGACATTTTTAATAAAGCAATAAAATTTTGGTTACAAATTAATCCCATTACACTTAAATCATATTGGTGACATAAATCACAACACATTATAGATTGTAAGTATATATGTCAAAGAACGTTACATATAGTTATCGTTTTGAAAACTTAAGTTAGTGGTCTCAAAGTATACTTATAACTCATTGTTGTTAGCTCACAATGAAATGTTAAACCATCCTTAAATCATGTTAAATATGTATAGATATGTACATATACATAATCGTATAATTATCGTGTGTTATATAGTTCGTGATATCATCGGTCAAATTTGACGGTCAAACGTTGTGTAAAACTCTTTTCAAAAATATAAGTCTCAACAGTTTGAATTGCTTATCATGTTGGTAAGGTTTAATTTGTTTAATTATTAATCTCATAAGTATAGAACGATCGGAAAATTTTGGGTCGTTACATACTTCGAGGTTATTTTGAACACACCTGATCTGGTGTACTTCAGAGGGTAAAACATGAACGTTAAGGCTTGTTACCGGGTGCCTACAACTTATAGAATACTTTTATACACTTGCGAGTGTACATATATTTATAAACGGAAATCTTGTGGTCTATTAATATATTGAAATGATTTTTATGATAAACCTATGAACTCACCAACCTTTTGGTTGACACTTTAAAGCATGTTTATTCTCAGGTATTAAAGAAATCTTCCGCTGTGCATTAGCTCATTTTAAGGATATTACTTGGAGTCATTCATGACATATTTTGAAAGACGTTGCATTCGAGTCATTGAGTTCATCAAGATTATTATTATGTCAATTATAGTTGGATGTATTATGAAATGGTGTGCATGCCGTCAATTTTCATTGTAAAGAAAGTTTGTCTTTTAAAAACGAATGCAATGTTTGTAAAATGTATCATATAGAGGTCAAATACCTCGCGATGTAATCAACTATTGTGAATCGTTTATAATGTATATGAACGGGTCCTTTCAGTTGGTATCAGAGCTGGTATAACGCCGTCCATGTGTAGCGGGTTAGTCGTAAAGGAGGTTCTAACAGTGTTACCTGTGACGAAGCATTGGCTCTTACTCCTTGCGATCCCTTACGAGGGTTGGCAGTAGCCGAGAGGCAGGCCCTAAAATCAGTATCTGAGGTACACTCAGTGGTCACCAGGCGGTTAGCTGGGAAGGCACTGGGTGGGACGTGTGGTGTCCCCAACTGAAGCTTTCAGTTGGTATCAGAGCGGTGGTCTTAGCGAACCAGGTCTGCATTAGTGTGTCTAACTGATAGTCGTCAGGATGCATTAGTGAGCCTGGACTTCAACCGTGTCTGCATGTCAAAAGTTTTGCTTATCATTTTTGTCAGAAATTGCCTGCTTATCATTCTTAGTCTAGACACGTCTTACTGCATTGATTGCATGAATAGTGTATTGACAAAATTCATATCTTAGCGTATATGCTAATCTGTATCTTAGCGTATCTGTTACTGTAAACTTTGCCTGACATATCCCGTAAATTCCTCCGTAATCTACGAAATCTTTTGCGCTATATATATAGATATTCTATGTAATTAGAATACCACCCGATAGCTGAAAAATCATTTCATATCGAAAAATCCTTTATTCAATCGAACGAAATGGAATTCGTCATTAGTTCAAGTCCCTCGAATTTCGATATGGAATCCCACTCAAGCTCCGAAAGCAGTGTGACCGGAATGGATCAACCAATTAACCATCATCTATTCTGGATGAATTGGAGATAGGTTCGTAGCCTCCTCAATAATTGGAGACAAGAAGAAGGTGATCCCTTCCATCCACCACATTGCCCTCTTGGCGATGAACCTGAAGCACTTACCGGCGAACCGATCCGAAACACCATTTTCTCTCTCATTTCCAGAGTATCTCGTCACGATTATATACTACATCAAATTCTAGATTTTATTTATCAGCTCGTTCGAACCGACAATCACCCCGGTGTAATAGAAGAAGTCAACGCGCTTCGCGCTCGAGTAGTGTCTTTAGAGAATATGGTGCAAGGGTTACAAACACCAACAAATAACGAAGTATTAATTCATAATTTCAATTTTATTGAATAAATACTCGGTAAAAGTTATGTAATTTCTAAAGTCTTTAGGGATTATTCAGTTCTAGTTTAAACCGTAAATCAAATGAGTTTAATTTAATATTAACTCATTAAATCTATGTTACATCTGAAGAAAATATGCACATATATATTTTCATAAAGACTGTAATAAAATTATGTTGTACAAAATATTAATTGTGAAATTTTTTTAACAGGTAGGTAATACCCGAGAGATATATAAATTCACAATTAATATGTTACATTTTTCGAATCTGATTAAGCAAATCATCAACTATACTCCCAAAATCTCACAACAATATACATTCTTGTATAGTAGTCAAAACAACCATTCTCACCCAAATTTGATTACGCATTCTGATTTTGACAAATCAAAATCCAAGTCATGATTTAACAGAAGACATCACTCTTAGATTCCTACATCTTTCAAAGCTATACTTTGACTTCAAAACTGAGTTAGAACATCATATGTATATTAGCGATTACAAACTGTGTTCAAACTCTCCGAAGTTTTCGAAGACACTTCAAACAATGAACAATCGAGATGATGATCCAACCACATATTACACACATTTATGTACCTGAAAAGCTCTCGAAGCCAAAGTCATAGTTCGACGCGTATCCGTGTCAGACCCTTTAGCATTTATTAGCTAAAATGACTTTTCAATTCATTTTCGAAGTAGACAGTTTTGTCACAGCTCCAGCAAGTTAACTTCGACTTTTCAGTCGGACTAGTCTTATTATAACCTCGATAGATACGTTGCCCTTTCGTCATCGTTACTGAGGACCTTTCATATCTCGCCACCTTAGCAATAAACTTACCAACAACTTCAATTATCTTTGACTTTTCGAAAAATCATTATATTTATTGAAATCACATCATTTACTCATTCGCATGTTGTAACGAGAATTGTCATACGAATCATCGGAAAACAGTAACCGGTATTTTGAAATCTCACAGCATGTCTACGCCAACAGTTATATGTGTACGTAAAACGTATATCTCCTGGACTTACATACTTTGAATGTGAAGTTCTGAAAAATATTTTGAAATGCAAACTAGTTCTTAAAATGCTGATGAAGCATCAAAAACTGTAAACGATCTTAACAGTAAAAAGTTTGATGACAAAGAATAGTAAGGTGGTAAAGCTGAGAAAAAGAGAAGGTTTAGAACTGGAAAACGGATTGAACAGACTATGAAGGAGGCTGTGGACAAATCACAAAGACTAAATCTGCCTTCAAAGAATCCAAATGATTCAGTGCCTGCTAAAGTCATTAACGAATACCTTACTCTTTATTCTAAACCTTTACAGACAAATCTTCATCATCATCCATCAATATTAGAAATTCTAAGATATTATCATATCTTTCATTATAAATATCCGCGATATTTCTGAAGATATTTTCACAACTAATCTTATCTGAAGTCATTTATCTCTTTACGCTTCGAGTAATCGAATTATTTTATCCATACTTCTTAGACATGATAAAACTTCATAATCGTTACGTCATAATAACATTCTCATTGTTAGCCATAACGACCTCTATCAAATTTCGGGGACGAAATTTCTTTAACGGGTAGGTACTGTGACGACCCGGAAATTTTCGACTAAATTTAAACTTTATCTTTATATTATTCTGACACGATAAGCAATGTTTGTTAAGTTAAATCTCAAGGATTTTAAACTATGTTTATACATTCATTTAAACCTCGACCAAATTCCAATGATTCACGAACCATTAAATGAACATATATGAATATGTATGTATATGTGTATATGTTATAAATTGAAAATGTCAACAAAGTATTTAAACATATAATGCTTTATATGAACGTATTTGTTTCAATATGATTATCGACAAAATTAAAAAAAAATATTAAATGATTGAATTATCAGAAACATTGAATTATGATTACAAGTCTCTGTTGAGAGGTCCACTATGATTTGAGAAAATCTATTCCTCTTAACGATATTCGGAATAATTTGTAAAGCTACTTATAAATAAAAATAAAAAGTGTCAATTTCGAAAGTTAGACAAAAGCTAGTGGAGAATTGGTTCCATAATATTCTATTAATCTATTTTCAAACGTAAAAAAAAACGTTTTCAGTTTAAAAAGAACTTTATTATTAAAACGTACATAACTTTTATAAATATCTAGAATCACTTTTGACAACTCATTACTTAACCAGTATAATATATATAACGATATTTATATTTTATTTCATTAAATATATATAACGATTTAAATTAATATTATATATATTTATACGCGTATTATACACACATAGTTTTTATACTTTTACTATACTTTAACTTTACCTTTACTTTACTTTTACTTTACTTTAACTTTAATAATTCACTTTAATAATTCATACTTTAATAATTCACTTTAATAATTCATACTTTAATAATTCACTTTAATAATTCATACTTTAATAATTCACTTTAATAATTCATACTTTAATAATTCACTTTAATAATTCATACTTTAATAATTCAAAAATCTATTATAAATAGAATTCAATAGGTTTCATTATTTTATAGAAACTTGAAAATATATTTCTCTAAACTCTCTCAATCGATTTATATATATATATATATATATATATATATATATATATATATATATATATATATATATATATATATATATATATATATATATATATATATATATATATATATATATATTTGCTCTGTATTATTTCAAGATATTATTAGTATACATAAAATATTACGACGGAGTGATGTCCGAGTGATTTCAAAATAGTTTTTTGAATGAGTCGAAGTTAAGAAAATTATGGGTTATAGCTATGGAGGTGATGGGTATGGTTCATGGGTATGCTCGTGAGGTCAATCTAGTGTTTATCATCTCCATTGCGTCTACGTACTTTCCTGCAATATTGAATCTCAATATTGATACGTGAGCACTCATAACTTAACTTTTATATATCAATAGTGTATCCCTGACTAGTGCTCGAGTATATAGGATTATGCATGCTTGTACATTCGATATTGTCCTTAGATAGGTTTGTTGAATCCTGAATTAGATACATATGCTACTGAGATAGAGTATATGATATGCATGTCATTGGAAAGCTAGCGAAAAATTAAGAACTTTTCATTTAGATATCGAATGGTTTCGATGAACGGATTAGAAGTTATAGTCAACTGAATTTTAGTATTATTGTTAAAATGATTATTATTACTATCGTCGTTATTATTTTAATATAAATACCATTGTTATTATAAAATATCATTATTACTATTATGTTAGTATTATCATTTTATCTTAATACCATTTTTAGTAAATATAAATATTGTTATTTTTTTATAGAATAATAATAATTATTATTACAAAATAATACAACTTTTACTTATTATTATTATGATCAATATTATTTTATCAAATAAATAGGGGATACAAAGATATTTTTCACCACGCGTAATATAATTACATTAATAATACTTACCACTATAGTTTTACGATATTAAGTGAACTTTATAAATTTTACTACTTAAGATATATAAAAGTATATTTTATCATATATAAACGTTAATATAAATTTTTATTAATAAATGACCTTTATTATTATAAAATCTAATAAATATATTTAAATATATAAAACGACTATAGTTAAGTTATATAATAAACACGTATAAATTTTAGAAGTCATTTTGGGTCAAGTTGACTTTTGTTGACTTTTGCATATTAGTCTCGAGCATTAGGATTGTGGTACACTATGACTTGACCAAAAATTGTTAGACAAATATTGACCAACATATAAATATATATAATTAATATAGGTTCGTGAATCCGAGGCCAACCTTGCACTTGTTAAATGACGTTATATGTATTTTTACTACGAAATACAGTATGGTGAGTTTCATTTGCTCCCTTTTATATATATTTTTGGGACTAAGAATACATGCGCTGTTTTTATAAATGTTTTACGAAATAGGCACAAGTACTAAAACTAATTCTACGTGGGTTTAAACCAGAAATATACCCTTAGCTTGGTAACATTAAACTACTTGTCTATGTACGGTAGGCGCGAATCCTAAAGATAGATCTATTGGGCCTGACAAACCCCATCCTGACTATGGGATGCTTTAGTACTTCGAGGTTATTTTAAACACACCTAATCTGGTGTACTTCAGAGGGTAAAACATGAACGTTAAGGCTTGTTACCGGGTGCCTACAACTTATAGAATACTTTTATACACTTGCGAGTGTACATATATTTATAAACGGAAATCTTGTGGTCTATTAATATATTGAAATGATTTTTATGATAAACCTATGAACTCACCAACCTTTTGGTTGACACTTTAAAGCATGTTTATTCTCAGGTATTAAAGAAATCTTTCGCTGTGCATTAGCTCATTTTAAGGATATTACTTGGAGTCATTCATGACTTATTTTGAAAGACGTTGCATTCGAGTCATTGAGTTCATCAAGATTATTATTATGTCAATTATAGTTGGATGTATTATGAAATGGTGTGCATGCCGTCAATTTTCATTGTAAAGAAAGTTTGTCTTTTAAAAACGAATGCAATATTTGTAAAATGTATCATATATAGGTCAAATACCTCGCGATGTAATCAACTATTGTGAATCGTTTATAATGTATATGAACGGGTCCTTTCATGTCGATTACCAGGTGTTCACCATATGAATAATTTTTATCTCTATGTATGGGATGTATATTGAAATATGAAATCTTGTGGTCTATTGTTATGATTTGATATATATAGGTTAAACCTATAACTCACCAACATTTTTGTTGACGTTTTAAGCATGTTTATTCTCAGGTGATTATTAAGAGCTTCCGCTGTCGCATACTTAAATAAGGACGAGATTTGGAGTCCATGCTTGTAGAATATTGTGTAAAAACTGCATTCAAGAAACTTATTTTGTTGTAACATATTTGTATTGTAAAGCATTATGTAATGGTCGTGTGTAAACATGATATTTTAGATTATCATTATTTGATAATCTACGTAAAGTTTTTTAAAACCTTTATTGATGAAATAAAGGTTATGGTTTGTTTTAAAATGAATGCAGTCTTTGAAAAACGTCTCATATAGAGGTCAAAACCTCGCAACGAAATCAATTAATATGGAACGTTTTTAATCAATAAGAACGGGACATTTCACATACCTTGACAAGTTTGTCATTGTTTTCATTGATGACATACTTATTTACTCAAAGAATGACCAAGAACACGGTGAACATTTGAGAAAGGTGTTAGAAGTATTGAGGAAGGAAGAATTGTACGCTAAGTTTTCAAAGTGTGCATTTTGGTTGGAAGAAGTTCAATTCCTCGGTCACATAGTGAACAAAGAAGGTATAGGTGGATCCGGCAAAGATAGAAACTGTTGAAAAGTGAGAAACCCCGAAAACTCCGAAACACATACGCCAGTTTTTAGGACTAGCTGGTTACTACAGAAGGTTCATCCAAGACTTTTCCAGAATAGCAAAACCCTTGACTGCATTAACGCATAAAGGGAAGAAATTTGAATGGAATGATGAACAAGAGAAAGCGTTTCAGTTATTGAAGAAAAAGCTAACTACGGCACCTATATTGTCATTGCCTGAAGGGAATGATGATTTTGTGATTTATTGTGATGCATCAAAGCAAGGTCTCGGTTGTGTATTAATGCAACGAACGAAGGTGATTGCTTATGCGTCTAGACAATTGAAGATTCACGAACAAAATTATACGACGCATGATTTGGAATTAGGCGCGGTTGTTTTTGCATTAAAGACTTGGAGGCACTACTTATATGGGGTCAAAAGTATTATATATACCGACCACAAAAGTCTTCAACACATATTTAATCAGAAACAACTGAATATGAGGCAGCGTAGGTGGATCGAATTGTTGAATGATTACGACTTTGAGATTCGTTACCACCCGAGGAAGGCAAATGTGGTAGCCGATGCCTTGAGCAGGAAGGACAGAGAACCCATTCGAGTAAAATCTATGAATATAATGATTCATAATAACCTTACTACTCAGATAAAGGAGGCGCAACAAGGAGTTTTAAAAGAGGGAAATTTAAAGGATGAAATACCCAAAGGATCGGAGAAGCATCTTAATATTCGGGAAGACGGAACCCGGTATAGGGCTGAAAGGATTTGGGTACTAAAATTTGGAGATATGAGAGAAATGGTACTTAGAGAAGCTCATAAAACCAGATACTCAATACATCCTGGAACGGGGAAGATGTACAAGGATCTCAAGAAACATTTTTTGGTGGCCGGGTATGAAAGCCGATGTTGCTAAATATGTAGGAGAATGTTTGACGTGTTCTAAGGTCAAAGCTGAGCATCAGAAACCATCAGGTCTACTTCAACAACCCGAAATCCCGGAATGGAAATGGGAAAACATTACCATGGATATCATCACTAAATCTCCAAGGACTGCAAGTGGTTTTGATACTATTTGGGTAATAGTTTATCGTCTCACCAAATCAGCACACTTCCAGCCAATAAGAGAAGATGACAAGATGGAGAAGTTAGCACGACTGTATTTGAAGGAAGTCGTCTCCAAACATGGAATACCAATCTCTATTATCTCTGATAGAGATGGCAGATTTATTTCAAGATTCTGGCAGACATTACAGCAAGCATTAGGAACTCGTCTAGACATGAGTACTGCCTATCATCCACAAACTTATGGGCAAAGCGAAAGGACGATACAAACGCTTGAAGACATGCTACGAGCAAGTGTTATTGATTTCGAAAACAGTTAGGATCGACAACTACCGTTAGCAGAATTTTCCTACAACAACAGCTACCATTCAAGCATTGAGATGGCGCCGTTTGAAGCACTTTATGGTAGAAAGTGCAGGTCTCCGATTTGTTGGAGTGAAGTGGGGGATAGACAGATTACGGGTCCGGAGATAATACAAGAAACTACCGAGAAGATCATCCAAATTCAACAACGGTTGAAAACCGCCCAAAGTCGACAAAAGAGCTACGCTGACATTAAAAGAAAAGATATAGAATTTGAAATTGGAGAGATGGTCATGCTTAAAGTTGCACCTTGGAAAGGCGTTGTTCGATTTGGTAAACGGGGGAAATTAAATTCAAGGTATATTGGACCATTCAAGATTATTGATCGTGTCGGACCAGTAGCTTACCGACTTGAGTTACCTCAACAACTCGCGGCTGTACATAACACTTTCCACGTCTCGAATTTGATGAAATGTTTTGCTAAAGAAGATCTCACTATTCCGTTAGATGAAATCCAAATCAACGAAAAACTTCAATTCATCGAAGAACCCGTCGAAATAATGGATCGTGAGGTTAAAAGACTTAAGCAAAACAAGATACCAATTGTTAAGGTTCGATGGAATGCTTGTAGAGGACCCAAGTTCACTGGGAGCGTGAAGATCAGATGAAGAAGAAATACCCGCATCTATTTCCAGAAGATTCATCAACACCTTCAACAGCTTAAAATTTCGGGACGAAATTTATTTAACGGGTAGTTACTGTAGTGACCCGAACTTTTCCATGTTTATACATATTAATTGAGATTGATATTTACATGATTAAATGTTTCCAACATGTTAAGCAATCAAACTTGTTAATACTTGATTAATTGAAATATGTTTCATATAGACAATTGACCACCTAAGTTGACCGGTGACTCACGAACGTTAAAACTTGTAAAAACTATGTGAAGACATATATATGGATATATATATAGTTAACATGATACTATGATAAGTAAACATATCATTAAGTATATTAATAATGAACTACATACGTAAAAACAAGACTACTAACTTAATGATTTTTAAACGAGACATATATGTAACGATTATCGTTGTAAAGACATTTAATGTATATATATCATATTAAGAGATATTCATACATGATAATATCATGATAATATAATAATTTAAAATCTCATTTGATATTATAAACATTGGGTTAACAACATTTAACAAGATCGTTAACCTAAAGGTTTCAAAACAACACTTACATGTAATGACTAACGATGACTTAACGACTCAGTTAAAATGTATATACATGTAGTGTTTTAATATGTATTTATACACTTTTGAAAGACTTCAATACAATTATCAAAATACTTCTACTTAACAAAAATGCTTACAATTACATCCTCGTTCAGTTTCATCAACAATTCTACTCGTATGCACCCGTATTCGTACTCGTACAATTCACAGCTTTTAGATGTATGTTGATAATGCTAAAAACGAACATATATTGCATAGCATTATTCCTCAAGAAAGTCAAACTTTTAGTTGCAATTGTTCTATTTACAAGTGATATTCGTTTAAATAATAAAAGGTGAAGACAAAAGACAGATTCGACGAATTGAAGACGCAAACGACCAAAAAGCTCAAAAGTACAAAAGACAATCAAAGAGATTAAAATTATTGATAAGAAACGTCTCGAAATTACAAGAGTACAAGATTCAAAACGCAAAGTACAAAATATAAAATTGTACGCAAGGACGTTCGAAAATCCGGAACCGGGACCAGAGTCAACTCTCAACGCTCGATGGAACGGACTAAAAATTACAAGTTAACTATGTATATAAATATAATATAATATATAATTAATTATATTAATTATATATATATTATATATATATTATAAACCGTCGGCAAGAAAGACTCCAAAAGGACTGAGCTGTAATTTCAAACTCCGCGACTCGCGGAGTTTGAAGGCAAAAATGCCGCGAGTTGTGGAGCCCCAATTTCAGAAACTCCCTATAAAGCTCGCGCATTCTGATCGTAATCATCATCTTTTTCTTCTCCTCATTCATACGTAAAATATATATATATATATATTTATAATTTATATTTTAATTTTAATTATAATTCTAATAATAAGGGTATGTTAGCGAATGTTGTAAGGGTGTAAGTCGAAATTCTGTCCGTGTAACGCTACGCTATTTTTAATCATTGTAAGTTATGTTCAACCTTTTTACATTAATGTCTCGTAGCTAAGTTATTATTATGCTTATTTAAAACGAAGTAATCATGATGTTGGGCTAATTATTAAAATTGGGTAATTGGGCTTTGCACCATAATTGGGGTTTGGACAAAAGAACGACACTTGTGGAAATTAGACTATGAGCTATTAATGAGCTTTATATTTGTTTAACTAAATGATAGTTTGTTAATGTTAATATAAAGATTTACAATTGGGCGTCCCTATAAATTACCATATACACTCGATCGGACACGATGGGCGGGGTATTTATATGTACGAATAATCGTTCATTTAACCGGACACGGGAATGGATTAATAGCCACTAGAATAATTAAAACAGGGGTGAAATTATGTACAAGGACACTTGGTATAATTGATAACAAAATATTAAAACCTTGGGTTACACTCAGTCGACATCCTGGTGTAATTATTAAACAAAGTATTAAAATCTTGTTACAGTTTAAGTCCCCAATTAGTTGGAATATTTAACTTCGGGTATAAGAATAATTTGACGAGGACACTTGCACTTTATATTTATGACTGATGGACTGTTATGGACAAAAACCAGACAGACATATTAAATAATCCAGGACAAAGGACAATTAACCCGTGGGCATAAAACTAAAATCAACACGTCAAACATCATGATTACGGACGTTTAAATAAGCGTAATTCTTTTATTTCATATTTAATTTCCTTTATTTTATATTTAATTGCACTTCTAATTATCGCATTTTTATTGTTATTGTATTTAATTTCACTTTTAATTATCGTACTTTTTAATTATCGCAAGTTTATTTTATCGCACTTTTATTATTCGCAATTTCATTATCGTTATTTACTTTATGCTTTAATTTAAAGTCTTGTATTTATTTGGTTTTAACTACGACTAAAGTTTTAAAATCAACAAACCGGTCATTAAACGGTAAAAAAACCCCCCTTTATAATAATAATATTACTTATATATATATATATTTGTATTTTTATAAAAGTAAACTAATATAGCGTTAAGCTTTGTTTAAAAAGATTCCCTGTGGAACGAACCGGACTTACTAAAAACTACACTACTGTACGATTAGGTACACTGCCTATAAGTGTTGTAGCAAGGTTTAAGTATATCCGTTCTCTAAATAAATAAATATCTTGTGTAAAATTGTATCGTATTTAATAGTATTTTCTGCTAAAATTTAATAGTATTTTATACCCCTTAGCTTTGACATCAAGTATTTTTGGCGCCGCTGCCGGGGATCTCTTAAAAGCCGGAAGCGCAACGCTAATATATTAAAAAAAAAGATTTTTAGTTAACTTTTCTTAAAATTCGTTTTTGTAAAAATACGTTTTAATTATTCAAAAATATAAAAAGAAAAACAAAAATATAAGTATTTTTAAGATTTTGTTAAATATTTAAGTTTTATAAGTTTCTTTATTTTTATTTAAGTTTATAAAAATATAAGTTTTATTTAAATATCTTTTATTTATATAAAAACAGAAAACAGAAAAATAAAAAAAATAAATAAAAACGCGTCGAATTTTAAAAAAACTGTTCCAGGTTTGAATTTCTGAACCCCGCGACTCGCGGGGTTTGGTGTTTTAAATACCGCAACTCGCGGAGGGTACCTGACACGCGACAGAACCCTAATTCTGCATTAATTACGGGTAATTAATTATTATTATTATTATTTAACCCTAATTATTATTATTATTATAATTAGTTTTATTTTAAGTTTTACTTTTTATTTAATTTGTTTTATTTAGTAAATTAGTTTAATTAAATTGTAAAATTAATAGTTTTAATAAATAATTAATATAAAAATAATATTTTTATAAAAATTGTAATTTTTACAACTTTTTGTATATTTTTATATTTTGTCCCTTTTTAATTGTTTTAGCTTAATATTTGTATTTTTAGCTCATATTTAGTTTTAAACTTAGTTTTTGCCATAGTTATTTTTACTCCTAGATTTTTAGTCTTTGCCGTAAAATCCCTTAAGTGCTTTTTCTTTAGACTAAGATTTAGGTGCTTTAGAATTTTGCGACGCCTTTTTAAGTTTTAGTTTCTTTTTAAGTTATTTCCATTTGGGATTTAGTTTTTCTTGTAAGCTTTAATATTTTTAGACGACTTTTACCTATGTATCAATTATCATTCCAATTAGTAATTTCAATTTGCGATTATAATTTTAAGTTAGTTGTAGTAATAAGGTTAGGTTAGTCAAGTATTTTTAAGTTTTATAAGTTTCTTTTATTTTTCCGTCACCTTTTATTTTTCAACCATTTTTTCTTTTTCGACCTTTTTCGACGAACTCTTTTTCTTTCTTATTTCTCGCTATTCTAGTTTTAGGACATAGATTTTTGTTCTACTCCTTATCTAAATTTCTTAAAATTACGAAAATTTATTTTAAGTGGTTAAATTGATAGACATCAAAATTTTCTAGTTCGTAGTAATAGTTGGATTTGTACGTAGACCGGGTTATTGGAGCCAAACAGTCCTCAATTATATTGAGACCAAAGGAATCCTGCCCCTCTGCTGCATCTTTTGGCTATTCAAAACGTGGGCAAAATCAAAAAAGTCTATTGATTGGATAACTTATTATAATTTTTCTTTCCTTTTAAAAACTAATAGGATATTTAGTGAATGCACCGAGCAAGACGTTCACCACCTTTTGTACGTTCACCACCTGTAACTAGATCAAGACATTTAGCAAATATTACTGCCGTTGATTTTTCTTTAGAATCGTCATCCAGTCGACCAAGTACTTCAGTTCAAATTTCCGATAATCCATTTTTTGAACCCGACCTCACAATTGAGAATCCGGAGAATATTCAGGAACGGTTCGTAGATCCTGAACCATTAAACTTTCCTCCGGAACCACCAATCATTCAAACAGAGATTGTTGAGGAACGAACCATTAAATCAGAATCCTCTAGTAATTCCGATTCAACAAATTCAATTATGGAGAATCTGGAACCTTTAAGTATGGAAGACCGAATGAGAGCTAAACGCACTGGCCAAGGTCACGCAATTACTCATCCAGACATTAATGCGCCAGATTATTAAATCAAAGGACAAATTCTACACATGGTGACTAATCAATGCCAATTTAGTGGTGCGCCGAAGGAAGATCCAAATGAACATTTACGTACCTTTAATAGGATCTGCACACTATTTAAAATCCGAGAAGTGGAGGATGAACAGATATATCTCATGTTATTTCCCTGGACTTTAAAGGGAGAAGCCAAAGATTGGTTGGAATCGTTACCTGAAGGGGCGATCGATACATGGGATGTTTTAGTTGAGAAATTTCTTAAACAATTCTTTCCTGCATCTAAAGCCGTAAGACTTCAAGCAGAAATTGTTACGTTTACACAGAAACCGAATGAAACTCTATATGAGGCATGGACAAGATATGGAAAGTTGTTAAGAGGATGTCCGCAACATGGTTTAGACACCTGTCAAATAGTACAAATATTCTACCAAGGATGCGACATCACTACAAGGAAAGACATAGATATAGCAGCTGGTGGTTCTATTATGAAGAAAACCGAAACTGATGCTTACAAAATTATTGATAACACTGCTTCCCACTCACATGAGTGGCACCAAGAAAAAGATATCATTAGATCATCTAAAGCAGCTAGAGCCAATTCTAGCCATGACTTAGATTCCATTTCCGCAAAGATAGATGCTGTGGAAAGACGAATGGAAAAGATGACTAAAGATATTCACTCAATACGAATTAGTTGTGAGCAGTGTGTGTAGTGACCCGAACTTTTCCATGTTTATATATATTAATTGAGATTGATATTTACATGATTAAATGTTTCCAACATGTTAAGCAATCAAACTTGTTAAGACTTGATTAATTGAAATAGGTTTCATATAGACAATTGACCACCCAAGTTGACCGGTGATTCACGAACGTTAAAACTTGTAAAAACTATATGATGACATATATATGGTTATATATATAGTTAACATGATATTATGATAAGTAAACATATCATTAATTATATTAACAATGAACTACATATGAAAAAACAAGACTACTAACTTAATGATTTTGAAACGAGACATATATGTAACGATTATCGTTGTAACGACATTTAATGTATATATATCATATTAAGAGATATTCGTACATCATAATATCATGATAATATAATAATTTAAAATCTCTTTTGATATTATAAACATTGGGTTAACAACATTTAACAAGATCGTTAACCTAAAGGTTTCAAAACAACATTTACATGTAACGACTAACGATGACTTAACGACTCAGTTAAAATGTATATACATGTAGTGTTTTAATATGTATTCATAAACTTTTGAAAGGCTTCAAGACACTTATCAAAATACTTCTACTTAACAAAAATTCTTACAATTACATCCTCGTTCAGTTTCATCAACAATTCTACTCGTATGCACCCGTATTCGTACTCGTACAATACACAGCTTTTAGATGTATGTACTATTGGTATATACACTCCAATGATCAGCTCTTAGCAGCCCATGTGAGTCACCTAACACATGTGGGAACCATCATTTGGCAACTAGCATGAAATATCTCATAAAATTACAAAAATATGAGTAATCATTCATGACTTATTTACATGAAAACAAAATTACATATCCTTTATATCTAATCCATACACCAACGACCAAAAACACCTACAAACACTTTCATTCTTCAATTTTCTTCATCTAATTGATCTCTCTCAAGTTCTATCTTCAAGTTCTAAGTGTTCTTCATAAATTCCATAAGTTCTAGTTTCATAAAATCAAGAATACTTTCAAGTTTGCTAGCTCACTTCCAATCTTGTAAGGTGATCATCCAACCTCAAGAAATCTTTGTTTCTTACAGTAGGTTATCATTCTAATACAAGGTAATAATCATATTCAAACTTTGGTTCAATTTCTATAACTATAACAATCTTATTTTAAGTGATGATCTTACTTGAACTTGTTTTCGTGTCATGATTCTGCTTCAAGAACTTCGAGCCATCCAAGGATCCATTGAAGCTAGATCCATTTTTTTCTTTTCCAGTAGGTTTATCCAAGGAACTTAAGGTAGTAATGATGTTCATAACATCATTCGATTCATACATATAAAGCTATCTTATTCGAAGGTTTAAACTTGTAATCACTAGAACATAGTTTAGTAAATTCTAAACTTGTTCGCAAACAAAAGTTAATCCTTCTAACTTGACTTTTAAAATCAACTAAACACATGTTCTATATCTATATGATATGCTAACTTAATGATTTAAAACCTGGAAACACGAAAAACACCGTAAAACCGGATTTACGTCGTCGTAGTAACACCGCGGGCTGTTTTGGGTTAGTTAATTAAAAACTATGATAAACTTTGATTTAAAAGTTGTTATTCTGAGAAAATGATTTTTATTATGAACATGAAACTATATCCAAAAATTATGGTTAAACTCAAAGTGGAAGTATGTTTTCTAAAATGGTCATCTAGACGTCGTTGTTTCGACTGAAATGACTACCTTTATAAAAACGACTTGTAACTTATTTTTCCGACTATAAACCTATACTTTTTCTGTTTAGATTCATAAAATAGAGTTCAATATGAAACCATAGCAATTTGATTCACTCAAAACGGATTTAAAATGAAGAAGTTATGGGTAAAACAAGATTGGATAATTTTTCTCATTTTAGCTACGTGAAAATTGGTAACAAATCTATTCCAACCATAACTTAATCAACTTGTATTGTATATTATGTAATCTTGAGATACCATAGACACGTATACAATGTTTCGACCTATCATGTCGACACATCTATATATATTTCGGAACAACCATAGACACTCTATATGTGAATGTTGGAGTTAGCTATACAGGGTTGAGGTTGATTCCAAAATATATATAGTTTGAGTTGTGATCAATACTGAGATACGTATACACTGGGTCGTGGATTGATTCAAGATAATATTTATCGATTTATTTCTGTACATCTAACTGTGGACAACTAGTTGTAGGTTACTAACGAGGACAGCTGACTTAATAAACTTAAAACATCAAAATATATTAAAAGTGTTGTTAATATATTTTGAACATACTTTGATATATATGTATATATTGTTATAGGTTCGTGAATCAACCAGTGGCCAAATCTTACTTCCCGGCGAAGTAAAAATCTGTGAAAGTGAGTTATAGTCCCACTTTTAAAATCTAATATTTTTGGGATGAGAATACATGCAGGTTTTATAAATGATTTACAAAATAGACACAAGTACGTGAAACTACATTCTATGGTTGAATTATCGAAATCGAATATGCCCCTTTTTATTAAGTCTGGTAATCTAAGAATTAGGGAACAGACACCCTAATTGACGCGAATCCTAAAGATAGATCTATTGGGCTTAACAAACCCCATCCAAAGTACCGGATGCTTTAGTACTTCGAAATTTATATCATATCCGAAGGGTGTCCCGGAATGATGGGGATATTCTTATATATGCATCTTGTTAATGTCGGTTACCAGGTGTTCACCATATGAATGATTTTTATCTCTATGTATGGGATGTGTTTTGAAATATGAAATCTTGTGGTCTATTATTATGATTTGATATATATAGGTTAAACCTATAACTCACCAACATTTTTGTTGACGTTTTAAGCATGTTTATTCTCAGGTGATTATTAAGAGCTTCCGCTGTCGCATACTTAAATAAGGACGAGATTTGGAGTCCATGCTTGTATGATATTGTGTAAAAACTGCATTCAAGAAACTTATTATGTTGTAACATATTTGTATTGTAAACCATTATGTAATGGTCGTATGTAAACAGGATATTTTAGATTATCATTATTTGATAATCTACGTAAAGCTTTTTAAACCTTTATTGATGAAATAAAGGTTATGGTTTGTTTTAAAATGAATGCAGTCTTTGAAAAACGTCTCATATAGAGGTCAAAACCTCGCAACGAAATCAATTAATATGAAACGTTTTTAATCAATAAGAACGGGACATTTCAGTTGGTATCCGAGCGTTGGTCTTAGAGAACCAGAATTTTGCATTAGTGTGTCTTATCGAGTTTGTTAGGATGCATTAGTGAGTCTGGACTTCGACCGTGTTTACTTGAAAAATGATTGCTTAACAAATTTTGTTGAAAACTATATATTTTTAACATGTGAATATTATGTGATATATTAATCTCTTAACACGTTTGATATTATGTGATAGATGTCTACCTCTAGAACAAGTCCCATTGACTCACCTAATAATAATGAAGAGTCAAATGTAAATTGGAATGATTCGTGGACTGATTCACAAGTTCCCGAAGAGGAACCGAAAGAAGAGTCGGAACCGGAAGAAGAATCGGAACCGGAAGAAGAATCGAAACCGGATGAAGAAATAGAACCGGTGGGGGAAATAATAAAACGGTTAAGTAAAAGAAAATCCTCAACCAACCGACCAAGGTTAATTATGGTCAATGGTGTTTCCGCCAAGGAAGCAAAATATTGGGAGGATTACCAATTCTCCGATGAATCGGATTCCGACGAGAATTCCGATGATGTTATAGAAATTAGCCCAACTGAATTTAAAAAGGCAAAAGAAAATAATAAGGGAAAGGGCATAAAAATAGAGAAATCTAATTCCAACCCCGATGAACTTTATATGTATCGTCAACCCCCGAAGTCCTTAAGTTGTAACAATGACCCGGGAACCTCTAAACCACCAGGTTTTTCTAAACCAATGTGGATCACGACGGCTCGTATTAGGGGAACATCATATATCCCTAGAAACTTGGCAAAACGAACTAAAACCGAAGAAGAAGAAACAAGCGAGTCGGAATAAGATAGTTGTATTCGTGTGGTGTAATGTATGTAATATAGTGTGCTTATGCTTTATGATATATGTAAAAATTGCTTGTATTAATAAGTATTTTTTTTTATGAATCTAACTCTTGTCTATTTTACAGTATAAAAACACAAAATGGATAGACAACCCAATATTTTAAGAGACCTACCCGGAGACATGATTGATGAAATCTTGTCTAGAGTCGGTCAGAATTCTTCGGCACAACTATTTAAGGCGAGATCAGTTTGTAAGACATTCGAAGAACGTTCCAAGAATGTCTTGGTTTATAAGAGACTTTCGTTTGAAAGATGGGGGATATCACATTGGGAAACCAATAAGTTAAGATGTGTTTACTTTGACGCATATATTGCGGGGAACCCAAATGCTATTTTACGCAATGGGTTAAGAAATTATTTTGACTCAATATATCCGAATATTGGACTTCGTGATTTAGAAAAAGCGGCTAACATGCAACATAAAGAAGCATGTTATGCTTACGGATTAGTAATGTTCGCTTCTCACCAAAGTGAGAACAAGAACATCGGGCTACAACTATTAAACAAAACGTTCCCACAAGTGACGGAGTCGGTAATTGGGGTAAGAAATGAGGTTTTTAGATTGTTACGGGACTGTTGGACATTACGTAACCCTCGTCCCTTTGACGACGTTACAACACACTGTCTTATCAACGGCCATAACGGTTATGTTCCACAAGACCAAGGATGGGAAGTAGTCCTAGTAAAACCAGAATGCATGACTTGTTTCTGGACGTATGAATTACGTGTCTTTATTGCCTTTGCTGAACGACTTGTGTACTAGCTAGAATTATCTTCACAACCATCTTGTATCAAATTTATTGTGTGCTATATTTCATGCTATAGTTTGTAAAATATTGTGTAAAAGTTTGAACGCAAAATATTATTATAATCAGTTTTTCATATAGAATTGTAGTAGTTGAATTGTATATTAGCTACTAAGTATGAACTTAACGGGTAGGTACTACCCGAATTTAAACTTATAAAACGCTAATATGAAGAAAAAGCTTTTATAAATGAGTTCATATTATGCTACGAAATACTATTAACTACTCTTAATATTCTGTATGATTAACTTGTTCCATTTAACTATTTTGAAGGAAATGGCACCGACTACTCGACACACCGTGAATATGAATAAAGAGGAATTCCGTACTTTTCTAGCTTCAAACATAGCCGCAGTACAGGCTGCGCTACATACCAACAATAACCTTGGATCTAGCAGTACAGGAAATCGTGTAGGATGCACCTACAAAGAATTCACTGCCTGCAAACCTTTGGAATTTGATGGAACCGAAGGACCGATCGGATTGAAACGGTGGACCGAGAAGGTCGAATCGGTGTTTGCCATAAGTAAGTGTACTGAAGAGGACAAAGTGAAGTACGCTACGCATACCTTCACAGGTTCTGCGTTAACATGGTGGAATACCTATCTAGAGCAAGTGGGACAAGGCGATGCGTACGCACTACCGTGGTCAGCATTCAAGCACTTGATGAACGAGAAGTACCGTCCCATAACCGAGGTCAATAAGCTCAAGACAGAACTTAGAGGGTTACGAACCCAAGGATTTGATATTACCACGTACGAAAGACGATTCACAGAATTGTGCCTATTGTGTCCGGGAGCATTCGAAGATGAGGAAGAGAAGATCGACGCGTTTGTGAAAGGATTACCGGAAAGAATCCAAGAAGATATAAGTTCACACGAGCCCGCCTCCATACAACAGGCATGTAGAATGGCTCACAAACTAGTGAACCAGATTGAAGAAAGAATTAAAGAACAGACTGCTGAAGAGGCCAATGTGAAGCAAGTCAAAAGAAAGTGGGAGGAAAACGGTGATAAGAATCACCAATACAACAACAACAGCAATTACAACAATAATCGCAGCAATTATCCCAACAATCGCAACATCAATCGCAACTACAACAAACGGCCCAACAACAACAACAACAACAACAGTAACTACAACAATCATCCCAACAACAATAATAACCGCAACAACAACAATCAGAAGCAGCTATGCCAAAGGTGTGAAAAGAATCACTCGGGGTTCTGCACCAAATTTTGCAACAAGTGTAAAAGAAATGGTCATAGCTCGGCGAAGTGTGAGGTCTACGGACCAGGGGTTAATAGAACGAAAGGAACAAATGGTGTCGGAACGAGTAATGGCGGAGCAAGTAGTGTCGGAGCAAGTTATGCCAATGTAGTTTGTTATAAATGTGGAAAATCGGGCCACATTATTAGAAATTGCCCGAACCAGGAGAACACGAATGGACAAGGCCGTGGAAGAGTTTTCAATATTAATGCGGCAGAGGCACAGGAAGACCCGAAGCTTGTTACGGGTACGTTTCTTATTGACAATAAATCTGCTTACGTTTTATTTGATTCGGGTGCGGATAGAAGCTATATGAGTAGAGATTTTTGTGCTAAATTAAGTTGTCCATTGACGCCTTTGGATAGTAAATTTTTACTCGAATTAGCAAATGGTAAATTAATTTCAGCAGATAATATATGTCGGAATCGAGAAATTAAACTGGTTAGCGAAACATTTAAGATTGATTTGATACCAGTAGAGTTAGGGAGTTTTGATGTGATAATCGGTATGGACTGGTTGAAAGAAGTGAAAGCAGAGATCGTTTGTTACAAAAATGCAATTCGCATTATACGAGAAAAAGGAAAACCCTTAATGGTGTACGGAGAAAAGGGCAACACGAAGCTACATCTTATTAGTAATTTGAAAGCACAAAAACTAATAAGAAAAGGTTGCTATGCTGTTCTAGCACACGTCGAGAAAGTACAAACTGAAGAAAAGAGCATCAATGATGTTCCCATTGCAAAAGAATTTCCCGATGTATTTCCGAAAGAATTACCGGGATTACCCCCACATCGATCCGTTGAATTTCAAATAGATCTTGTACCAGGAGCTACACCAATAGCTCGTGCTCCTTACAGACTCGCACCCAGTGAGATGAAAGAACTGCAAAGCCAATTACAAGAACTTTTAGAGCGTGGTTTCATTCGACCAAGCACATCACCGTGGGGAGCTCCTGTTTTGTTTGTCAAGAAGAAAGATGGTACATTCAGGTTGTGTATCGACTACCGAGAGTTGAACAAACTTACCATCAAGAACCGCTACCCACTACCGAGAATCGACGACTTATTTGATCAACTACAAGGCTCGTCTGTTTATTCAAAGATTGACTTACGTTCCGGGTATCATCAAATGCGGGTGAAAGAAGATGATATTCCAAAGACTGCTTTCAGAACACGTTACGGTCATTACGAGTTTATGGTCATGCCATTTGGTTTAACTAATGCACCAGCTGTGTTCATGGACCTTATGAACCGAGTGTGTGGACCATACCTTGACAAGTTTGTCATTGTTTTCATTGATGACATACTTATTTACTCAAAGAATGACCAAGAACACGGTGAACATTTGAGAAAGGTGTTAGAAGTATTGAGGAAGGAAGAATTGTACGCTAAGTTTTCAAAGTGTGCATTTTGGTTGGAAGAAGTCCAATTCCTCGGTCACATAGTGAACAAAGAAGGTATTAAGGTGGATCCGGCAAAGATAGAAACTGTTGAAAAGTGGGAAACCCCGAAAACTCCGAAACACATACGCCAGTTTTTAGGACTAGCTGGTTACTACAGAAGGTTCATCCAAGACTTTTCCAGAATAGCAAAACCCTTGACTGCATTAACGCATAAAGGGAAGAAATTTGAATGGAATGATGAACAAGAGAAAGCGTTTCAGTTATTGAAGAAAAAGCTAACTACGGCACCTATATTGTCATTGCCTGAAGGGAATGATGATTTTGTGATTTATTGTGACGCATCAAAGCAAGGTCTCGGTTGTGTATTAATGCAACAAACGAAGGTGATTGCTTATGCGTCTAGACAATTGAAGATTCACGAACAAAATTATACGACGCATGATTTGGAATTAGGCGCAGTTGTTTTTGCATTAAAGACTTGGAGGCACTACTTATATGGGGTTAAAAGTATTATATATACCAACCACAAAAGTCTTCAACACATATTTAATCAGAAACAACTGAATATGAGGCAGCGTAGGTGGATTGAATTATTGAATGATTACGACTTTGAGATTCGTTACCACCCGGGAAAGGCAAATGTGGTAGCCGATGCCTTGAGCAGGAAGGACAGAGAACCCATTCGAGTAAAATCTATGAATATAATGATTCATAATAACCTTACTACTCAAATAAAGGAGGCGCAACAAGGAGTTTTAAAAGAGGGAAATTTAAAGGATGAAATACCTAAAGGATCGGAGAAGCATCTTAATATTCGGGAAGACGGAACCCGGTATAGGGCTGAAAGGATTTGGGTACCAAAATTTGGAGATATGAGAGAAATGGTACTTAGAGAAGCTCATAAAACCAGATACTCAATACATCCTGGAACGGGAAAGATGTACAAGGATCTCAAGAAACATTTTTGGTGGCCGGGTATGAAAGCCGATGTTGCTAAATACGTAGGAGAATGTTTGACGTGTTCTAAGGTCAAAGCTGAGCATCAGAAACCATCAGGTCTACTTCAACAACCCGAAATCCCGAAATGGAAATGGGAAAACAATACCATGGATTTCATCACTAAATTGCCAAGGACTGCAAGTGGTTTTCATACTATTTGGGTAATAGTTGATCATCTCACCAAATCAGCACACTTCCTGCCAATAAGAGAAGATGACAAGATGGAGAAGTTAGCACGACTGTATTTGAAGGAAGTCATCTCCAGACATGGAATACCAATCTCTATTATCTCTGATAGGGATGGCAGATTTATTTCAAGATTCTGGCAGACATTACAGCAAGCATTAGGAACTCGTCTAGACATGAGTACTACCTATCATCCACAAACTGATGGGCAGAGCGAAAGGACGATACAAACACTTGAAGACATGCTACGAGCATGTGTTATTGATTTCGGAAACAGTTGGGATCGACATCTACCATTAGCAGAATTTTCCTACAACAACAGCTACCATTCAAGCATTGAGATGGCGCCGTTTGAAGCACTTTATGGTAGAAAGTGCAGGTCTCCGATTTGTTGGAGTGAAGTGGGGGATAGACAGATTACGGGTCCGGAGATTATACAAGAAACTACCGAGAAGATCATCCAAATTCAACAACGGTTGAAAACCGCCCAAAGTCGACAAAAGAGCTACGCTGACATTAAAAGAAAAGATATAGAATTTGAAATTGGAGAGATGGTCATGCTTAAAGTTGCACCTTGGAAAGGAGTTGTTCGATTTGGTAAACGAGGGAAATTAAATCCAAGGTATATTGGACCATTCAAGATTATTGATCGTGTTGGACCAGTAGCTTACCGACTTGAGTTACCTCAACAACTCGCGGCTGTACATAACACTTTCCACGTCTCGAATTTGAAGAAATGTTTTGCTAAAGAAGATCTCACTATTCCGTTAGATGAAATCCAAATCAACGAAAAACTTCAATTCATCGAAGAACCCGTCGAAATAATGGATCGTGAGGTTAAAAGACTTAAGCAAAACAAGATACCAATTGTTAAGGTTCGATGGAATGCTCGTAGAGGACCCGAGTTCACCTGGGAGCGTGAAGATCAGATGAAGAAGAAATACCCGCATCTATTTCCAGAAGATTCGTCAACACCTTCAACAGCTTAAAATTTCGGGACGAAATTTATTTAACGGGTAGGTACTGTAGTGACCCGAACTTTTCCATGTTTATATATATTAATTGAGATTGATATTTACATGATTAAATGTTTCCAATATGTTAAGCAATCAAACTTGTTAAGACTTGATTAATTGAAATAGGTTTCATATAGACAATTGACCACCCAAGTTGACCGGTGATTCACGAACGTTAAAACTTGTAAAAACTATATGATGACATATATATGGTTATATATATAGTTAACATGATATTATGATAAGTAAACATATCATTAATTATATTAACAATGAACTACATATGAAAAAACAAGACTACTAACTTAATGATTTTGAAACGAGACATATATGTAACGATTATCGTTGTAACGACATTTAATGTATATATATCATATTAAGAGATATTCGTACATCATAATATCATGATAATATAATAATTTAAAATCTCTTTTGATATTATAAACATTGGGTTAACAACATTTAACAAGATCGTTAACCTAAAGGTTTCAAAACAACATTTACATGTAACGACTAACGATGACTTAACGACTCAGTTAAAATGTATATACATGTAGTGTTTTAATATGTATTCATACACTTTTTAACGACTTCAAGACACTTATCAAAATACTTCTACTTAACAAAAATGCTTACAATTACATCCTCGTTCAGTTTCATCAACAATTCTACTCGTATGCACCCGTATTCGTACTCGTACAATACACAGCTTTTAGATGTATGTACTATTGGTATATACACTCCAATGATCAGCTCTTAGCAGCCCATGTGAGTCACCTAACACATGTGGGAACCATCATTTGGCAACTAGCATGAAATATCTCATAAAATTACAAAAATATGAGTAATCATTCATGACTTATTTACATGAAAACAAAATAACATATCCTTTATATCTAATCCATACACCAACGACCAAAAACACCTACAAACACTTTCATTCTTCAATTTTCTTCATCTAATTGATCTCTCTCAAGTTCTATCTTCAAGTTCTAAGTGTTCTTCATAAATTCCAAAAGTTCTAGTTTCATAAAATCAAGAATACTTTCAAGTTTGCTAGCTCACTTCCAATCTTGTAAGGTGATCATCCAACCTCAAGAAATCTTTGTTTCTTAAAGTAGGTTATCATTCTAATACAAGGTAATAATCATATTCAAACTTTGGTTCAATTTCTATAACTATAACAATCTTATTTTAAGTGATGATCTTACTTGAACTTGTTTTCGTGTCATGATTCTGCTTCAAGAACTTCGAGCCATCCAAGGATCCATTGAAGCTAGATCCATTTTTCTCTTTTCCAGTAGGTTTATCCAAGGAACTTAAGGTAGTAATGATGTTCATAACATCATTCGATTCATACATATAAAGCTATCTTATTCGAAGGTTTAAACTTGTAATCACTAGAACATAGTTTAGTAAATTCTAAACTTGTTCGCAAACAAAAGTTAATCCTTCTAACTTGACTTTTAAAATCAACTAAACACATGTTCTATATCTATATGATATGCTAACTTAATGATTTAAAACCTGGAAACACGAAAAACACCGTAAAACCGGATTTACGCCGTCGTAGTAACACCGCGGGCTGTTTTGGGTTAGTTAATTAAAAACTATGATAAACTTTGATTTAAAAGTTGTTATTCTGAGAAAATGATTTTTATTATGAACATGAAACTATATCCAAAAATTATGGTTAAACTCAAAGTGGAAGTATGTTTTCTAAAATGGTCATCTAGACGTCGTTGTTTCGACTGAAATGACTACCTTTATAAAAATGACTTGTAACTTATTTTTCCGACTATAAACCTATACTTTTTCTGTTTAGATTCATAAAATAGAGTTCAATATGAAACCATAGCAATTTGATTCACTCAAAACGGATTTAAAATGAAGAAGTTATGGGTAAAACAAGATTGGATAATTTTTCTCATTTTAGCTACGTGAAAATTGGTAACAAATCTATTCCAACCATAACTTAATCAACTTGTATTGTATATTATGTAATCTTGAGATACCATAGACACGTATACAATGTTTCGACCTATCATGTCGACACATCTATATATATTTCGGAACAACCATAGACACTCTATATGTGAATGTTGGAGTTAGCTATACAGGGTTGAGGTTGATTCCAAAATATATATAGTTTGAGTTGTGATCAATACTGAGATACGTATACACTGGGTCGTGGATTGATTCAAGATAATATTTATCGATTTATTTCTGTACATCTAACTGTGGACAACTAGTTGTAGGTTACTAACGAGGACAGCTGACTTAATAAACTTAAAACATCAAAATATATTAAAAGTGTTGTAAATATATTTTGAACATACTTTGATATATATGTATATATTGTTATAGGTTCGTGAATCAACCAGTGGCCAAATCTTACTTCCCGACGAAGTAAAAATCTGTGAAAGTGAGTTATAGTCCCACTTTTAAAATCTAATATTTTTGGGATGAGAATACATGCAGGTTTTATAAATGATTTACAAAATAGACACAAGTACGTGAAACTACATTCTATGGTTGAATTATCGAAATCGAATATGCCCCTTTTTATTAAGTCTGGTAATCTAAGAATTAGGGAACAGACACCCTAATTGACGCGAATCCTAAAGATAGATCTATTGGGCTTAACAAACCCCATCCAAACTACCGGATGCTTTAGTACTTCGAAATTTATATCATATCCGAAGGGTGTCCCGGAATGATGGGGATATTCTTATATATGCATCTTGTTAATGTCGGTTACCAGGTGTTCACCATATGAATGATTTTTATCTCTATGTATGGGATGTGTATTGAAATATGAAATCTTGTGGTCTATTATTATGATTTGATATATATAGGTTAAACCTATAACTCACCAACATTTTTATTGACATTTTAAGCATGTTTATTCTCAGGTGATTATTAAGAGCTTCCGCTGTCGCATAATTAAATAAGGACGAGATTTGGAGTCCATGCTTGTATGATATTGTGTAAAAACTGCATTCAAGAAACTTATTTTGTTGTAACATATTTGTATTGTAAACCATTATGTAATGGTCGTGTGTAAACAGGATATTTTAGATTATCATTATTTGATAATCTACGTAAAGCTTTTTAAACCTTTATTGATGAAATAAAGGTTATGGTTTGTTTTAAAATGAATGCAGTCTTTGAAAAACGTCTCATATAGAGGTCAAAACCTCGCAACGAAATCAATTAATATGGAACGTTTCTAATCAATAAGAACGGGACATTTCAGTGTGGAGGACCACATTTGACAAAAGATTGTCTCAGTATTGAATTAACAATGGAACAAAGAGAGAATATTTCATACATAAACCAAAGGCCTGGAAATAATTATCAGAATAATTATCAACCGCCAAGACCAATTTACAATCAAAACCAGAATTATAACCGAAATATTCCATACAACAACCAACAAGGTCCTAGCAATCAACTAGTATCCAATAATACTTACAATCAGCAAAGACCTAATTTTCAAAACAAACCACCACAACAAACCGATGATAAAAAGCCGAATTTAGAAGATATGATGACGAAGCTAGTTGAAACTCAAACGCAGTTTTTCACATCTCAGAAACAAACCAATGAACAAAATGCTCAAGAATTTAGAAATCAACAAGCTTCTATTCAAAATCTGGAACAAGAAGTAAGTAACCTAGCAAGGTTAATAGGTGAAAGAAAACCGGGAAGTCTACCTAGTGATACAAATGCTAACCCCCGGAATGAAACAGCTAAAGCCATTACCACAAGAAGTGGTACAACACTTAAACCACCGGAAATACCTGTAACTTCTGATGAAACTATTCCTACTCCACAAGAACCACAACCTGATCAAGATAAGGAAAAAGAACCGGTAGTTGAAAAGGTTAATGAAGATAACACAGCTAAGGATAAACCTTATGTTAAACCATACCAACCACCACTTCCTTACCCGAGTAAAATGAAGAAAGAGAAACTTGAAGCCGAGCAATCCAAATTCTTGGATATGTTTAAACAGATAAATGTAAATCTTCCTTTCATTGATGTGATTTCAGGAATGCCTAGATATGCTAAATTCTTGAAAGATCTAATTTCAAATAGAAAGAAAATGGAAGAACTCTCGGCTGTTACTATGAATGCTAATTGTTCAGCAGTGCTGTTGAATAAGATACCAGAAAAACTATCTGATCCAGGAAGTTTCACAATTCCATGTTTTCTGGGTAGTCTTAGTTCAATAGAAGCATTGGCAGACTTAGGTGCTAGTATAAATCTAATGCCGTATTCACTATACACTAAACTAGACCTTGGAGAATTAAAACCAACAAGAATAAGCATACAACTAGCCGATAGATCAATAAAATATCCTAGAGGGATAATAGAGAACATGCTAGTTAAAGTTGGTACTTTAGTATTTCCAGTAGATTTTGTTGTTCTGGACATGGAAGAAGATTCTCAAGTTCCTCTCATATTAGGATGACCATTCTTAAACACGGCTAAAGCAATGATAGACGTGTTCGGTAAGAAACTGACCCTAAGTATAGAGGATGAGAGTGTTACCTTTTCAGTTGATAGAGCAATGCAACAACCGCAATCTGCAGACGATACATGTTATTATATTCAAACTATAGATGCACATGCAGAATTATTAGAAGAATTTCCAGAATTACAAGGAACAGGAGAATGTTCTTTAGGAGAAGGTAATCAACCAATTGATGAAGCTGAAATGGTAGCTACACTTATAGCTAATGGATATGAACCAACAACAGAAGAAATCCAAATGCTAAAAGAAGAAGACAGATATCGATACAAATCATCGATAGAAGAACCTCCGAAATTAGAGTTAAAGCCACTTCCAAACCATTTGGAATACGCTTATTTACATGGTGAATCTGAATTACCTGTAATAATATCGTCTTCTCTTACTGAAAATGAGAAATCACAACTCATTTCTGTGTTGAAAGCTCATAAACCAGCCATTGCATGGAAGATTCATGATATTAAAGGAATAAGTCCTTCGTATTGCACACATAAAATCCTTATGGAAGAAGGTCATAAAATGTATGTGCAACGCCAACGAAGACTAAATCCTAATATGCAAGATGTAGTTAAGAAAGAGATTATTAAACTGATAGATGCAGGTCTAATTTATCCAATTTCTGATAGTCCATGGGTAAGCCCAGTTCAATGCGTACCTAAGAAGGGTGGCATGACTGTCATTACAAATGAGAAAAATGAGCTTATTCCTACTAGGACTGTAACAGGATGGCGTGTATGTATTGATTATATAAAATTAAATGACGCCACCAGAAAAGATCACTTTCCCTTACCTTTCATAGATCAAATGTTGGAAAGATTATCCGGAAATAGTTACTATTGTTTCCTAGATGGATTTTCCGGATATTTTCAAATTCCAATAGCACCCGAGGACCAAGAGAAAACCACATTCACGTGCCCTTATGGTACTTTTGCTTACAAACGCATGCCATTTGGACTTTGCAACGCCCCAGCAACCTTTCAAAGGTGCATGATGGCGATTTTTCACGACATGATAGAAGAATGCATGGAAGTATTCATGGATGACTTTTCAGTCTTCGGTGATACATTTGAATCATGTCTAGTTAATCTGGAACGAATGCTTCTTAGATGCGAACAATCAAATCTAGTACTTAATTGGGAGAAATGCCATTTCATGGTTAAAGAAGGCATCGTTCTTGGACATAAAATTTCAAAAGAAGGAATTGAAGTGGATAGAGCTAAAGTAGATGTAATTGCTAAACTTCCACATCCCACCAATGTTAGAGGAGTTAGGAGTTTTCTAGGGCATGCCGGTTTTTACCGACGTTTCATAAAAGATTTTTCTAAAATTGCCACTCCTATGAATAAACTCCTAGAAAAGGATGCTCCATTCATCTTTTCAGATGAGTGTATCAAATCTTTTAATATTCTTAAAGAGAAACTCACTAATGCGCCGATCATGATAACACCAAATTGGAATCTACCATTTGAACTAATGTGCGATGCAAGTGATTTTGCAATGGGAGCCGTTTTAGGACAAAGGATTGAAAAACGATTTCAACCTATATATTATGCTAGTAAGGCGTTACAAGGAGCACAAACGAACTATACAACTACTGAAAAAGAACTCCTTGCTATTGTCTTTGCTTTTGACAAATTTCGATCATATCTCGTTCTAGCAAAAACGGTGGTCTATACCAACCATTCTGCTCTTAGATACCTATTTTCAAAACAAGATGCTAAACCAAGATTAATCCGTTGGATCTTACTCTTACAAGAGTTTGATATTGAAATCCGAGATAAAAGAGGAGCAGAAAATCTCGCCGCTGATCATCTTTCTCGTCTTGAAAATCCTGAATTAGAAGTTCTAAATGAATCGGCCATACAAGACAACTTTCCTGACGAATATCTATTGAAGATAGATTATAAAGAAATTCCATGGTTTACAGACTATGCAAACTACTTAGTTTGTGGATTCCTTGAAAAAGGATTATCGTACCAAAGACGAAAGAAATTCTTCAGTGATATAAAACACTATTTTTGGGAAGATCCACATCTGTTTAAAAGTTGTCCCGATGAAATAATACGCCGATGTGTATTTGGAGATGAAGCTAGTAAAATATTAAACCATTGTCACATAGGACCAACAGGAGGGCATTATGGGCCTCAACTAACAGCAAGAAAAGTTTATGATGCTAGATTCTATTGGCCTACAATTTACAAAGACGCACACCTTCTTTGCAAATCCTGTGATGCTTGTCAAAGGGCCGGAAAAATAAGTCAACGTGATAAAATGCCACAAAATGTCATCCAAGTATGTGAAGTATTTGACATTTGGGGTATTGACTTTATGGGTCCATTTCCAAAATCTCATAATAATCTATATATACTCGTAGCCATTGATTATGTATCTAAATGGGCGGAAGCACAAGCTCTCCCAACTAACGATGCACGAGTTGTAGTCAATTTTTTAAAACGTCTTTTTGCAAGGTTTGGAACACCGAAAGCTTTAATAAGTGATCGGGGTACTCATTTCTGTAATAATCAACTTGAGAAAGTTCTTAAAAGATATGGAGTAACTCATAAAATCTCCACCGCATATCATCCACAAACAAGTGGACAAGTTGAAAATACCAACCGAGCTTTAAAACGTATTCTATAGAAAACCGTAGGATCAAATCCGAAGGAATGGTCCATTAAATTGGAGGATGCACTCTGGGCTTTTAGAACAGCCTACAAAACTCCAATTGGAACCACACCTTTTAGACTTGTTTATGGAAAAGCATGTCATCTTCCAGTAGAAATTGAACACAAAGCATTTTGGGCTTTGAAAACATGTAATCTTGATTTACATGAAGCTGGACGTCTACGATTAAGTCAACTAAACGAATTAGAAGAATTAAGATATGAAGCATACGAAAATTCGTTAATCTATAAAGAAAGAACGAAGAAATGGCATGATAAAAGAATCAGAAGTTCAAAAGAATTTAAAGAAGGAGACAGAGTTCTTCTTTTCAATTCACGATTCAAGCTATTTCCTGGAAAATTGAAATCAAGATGGTCTGGACCATTCATAGTCAAAAGAGTTTTCCCATACGGAACGATAGAATTAATAAATTCAAATGGGATTGAATTTAAAGTTAATGGTCACAGAGTTAAACATTATATAGATGGTCCGATGGAATTTGACAACGAAGTTAATCACAATTTCGACACCACAGCTAACTGAGTGTGGGGAGAATCATGTCTTTAAAGGATAATATGTATTTTTGTTAGAGTTAGATTGTCTGTTTTCGTGTAGTTCTCGAAAATGGAACCCGAATGGTCTTTCCCTAGCAGACCCTAAAGAACTAGTCTTCTCCCCCCATTCTGAATTTTTATTTTTTTTTAGGTTTTTACGAAATGAAGACTGCCTGTGAACTAAACCATGGTCTAATGCTACACGCTTTGATCACTAAACGAAATAATGACATACTACCGAGTGAACTAGTATCAGTAATCAGAGAAAGAATGGACGGAGTTAGAAAAGAATCCAGATGCGAAGATAATAAGTTACAATTTGGTAAAGGAAAATCAAAATCCGCAGCAAAAAGAAGAGCACGACACCTAGAACGATGTCACAAATGCGGAAAATGGTCACATGGAGGTAAATGTTCAAATAATCAAACCTATTCAAATACCGAATTTGTTACTTTATGCAGAGACGGACCGTTCATATGTTTAGAAGAAAAGACACTGAATGCTCGAGGTTACGCCTATGTAGCCATGGAAAACCAATTAAACTGACTATCTTATGAATGGGATAGATCATATAACTAAGAAATCTATTTCACAGGTATGTCTGTACAGTTTTTATTTTTATTTTTATTTTTAACCTTTTGATAATAAACGCTAATTTGTTCGCTAAAAAGTATTAAATTGGTATTGAATAAAATTAGGTTTGGCGACCGAAATTATTGATATCATTCAAAAATTTATTACATCACTGCGAAATTTAACGTTTATTCTTAAGGTATAAATATCTTTAAACAATCAACCCAAAATATTTCAAAAATTCGTCATGAGTTAAATTAGGTCTTGGAACCGAAATTACTTTACCGAAAAGAGGGGCGCATATTTTTGATAATATTTGATTGATTAAAGTGGGATAAAAAGACAAAAAGATTTTTAATTTTATTTTTACCATGTTTTTAAAATTAATATTTAAATCTTAAATTAATATTGTAAACTTTGTAAAAACAATATTTTTAAAATTGTAAATATTTGAAAAATTAATATAAGTTTGGTGTGAATTTATAATATGAATTTTTAAATTAAGTTTGGTGTGAATTTTTAATTTTTAAAATATGAAATTTTAATTTTATGCATTTCAAATTTTAAGTTTGGTGTGAATTTTTAATATTAATTTTAAATTTTATATTTAAGTTGTGTGAATTTAAAAACAAAAATTTACTTTATCTCATTAAGTTAAAAATATGATTTTTAAAATTCGTCGTAAGTTGAAGACTAGGTCTTTGAACCGAAATTGCTTTACCCAAGGGAGGGACGAGAACTTTTATTATCATTATTTTTAATCTTATTGAATTAAAGTATGCCAAAAACATTAAAAACCAAAAATCTTAGCTTTTAAAACAATCGCTACAAAAAGACAAATTTTAAAATTTTGTCGAGGGACAGACTAGGACATCGATCCGAAACTACCTCGTCCTCAATAATAAGGAAAATAAAATTTTAAAAATTATTTACTTAATTGTTTTATAAGTTAAAGATTATATATATATATATATATATATATATATATATATATATATATATATATATATATATATATATATATATATACCAAACTCCGCGACTAGCGGAGTTTGAAGGCTTAAATGCCGCGAGTCGCGGGAGGACCGAAATACAGAAAAAATAAAAAGAGCTGCAAACTGATCAGTCCACACCCCCAAAACCGAAAAACCTGCGAAATACTCCGAAAAAACAACCAAAAACACCCCCAAAATCACAATTTTTAACCGTTAATCACCAAATCTTTTACTAAAATCATGTTGAGAAGGATGCTATCTAGGAATTACTCAAGAAAAACGGTAAATTTCTACACCTAAACACCATTTAATCCGAAATTAGTGTTCTTGAGCTATTTTTTTTCAAATTTGATTTTGATGCTTTTTAGTGTAATTATGCTTAAATTGTTTATGTATTATGCTTGTATAACCTAGATTGATGCTATTTAACATGATTAGAAGCCTTAAACTTCAAATTTTGAATAATCTAGGGTTTGTGTTCTTGAGCAAATTTGGGGCTTTTTGATATAAACAGGTTATGGCCGATTTTTGTCATGAATTGTTGCTAAATTAAGTAGTGTAACATGTCTAGGTAGTTAAATGATCTAAACTTTGAGCCTAAACATGATTTTGAGAATTAAAGTGGACTTTTTCAAGTCTAAAATTCATGAACTTGATTTTTGAAAGACAATGCCATTTGAAACTTGTTTAATTGCTAGTAATGATTATTTTGACATGTTATTTGAGTTGAATGCTTATGAACTTGGCGAACATTTTCGTATATGCTTATTTGAAAAAGTGTAGATTTGATGAAAATGTGAAAATGAGCTTAAGTTTGATATAAATTGATCATGTCATTGTGATTATTTTGATTGATGACTTTGCTGACACTAATGCATATTTGGATGCACAAAAATTGTGTTTGATGTGTTTTGCAGACTGAAAGGGGTGAATCTTCATCCCAACCTCGCAATGCTCCTGCTGAGAATGCGGAACAACAGGAGGTGGATAACTACTACAAGCAGGATACACCGCATCCAGTCATGACCTTTTCTGATATGCACTTGGAAGAGTTGCACCCGAACCTGAGATTTGACAGACTTTGGATAGATTATCCAAAATACCAAAGGGGTTTGCATACTCTTCATTCTAAGGTTGTTGAGGTACCGAGGGTCATAGAATGGGGACCCTTAGAAGCAGTAGAATTGGCCGGGCCAATTAGGGAATTACTTGTACAGAGGTATGGTAATTCTACTTTTAATGACTGGGTACGTTTATTCACCATGCGTAGACCTGTATATAAAGTATGGTGTGAAGAATTGTTGTGTAGTATAGAGTTGAATGATCGGGTAGCTAGTTTAACCGATCGTTCTTTTATTAGATTTTTGTTAGGCGGTTCGATGCATCACATGTCTTTACTGGACATGGCTCAGGCTTTACGTATATATACGCCTGAGGAGTTAGCATCTGCTGATTGTAGAGGGTTGATACTAAACGGTAGAAAGATAGATGAAAATTTTGATACACACGGTGTGTGGAGTCAAATGACAAGCCATCACCGTTTCAAAGGGGGAAATTACTCTTATTTGGATATAGATAGAGCCGAATTAAGAGTGATTCATAGGTTTTTAGCTAATTCGATTACACAAAGGGGTAAGAACAAGGAAAAGGTAAATGAACAGGATTTGTTTTACCATATGTGTATTCGAGACCCACAAAGCACTGTAAGTATACCGTATTGTGTGGGTTATTATTTATCAGCTATGGTTCGGGGGATGAGACCGCATAGCATAATAGGAGGTGGTATTTTTATTACTTTGATTGGTGAATATCTCGGTGTGGATATAAGTCGGGGGGGATTATTAGTAGAAGAACCAGAACCCCGAGATACTATAGGTTTAAATGTATACCATGGTGCGAAAGTTTTGAAGAGGCGAAATAACGCCGCAGTACCATACCATGGTAGACATCCACAGGTTGAGAGAAACCAACAGCAAGGTAATGTAGGAGGGGGAAATGAGATGCAAGAAATGCAAAGGTTTATAGCTTCACAGGAGTACGAAAATGCTAGACAGAGAGCATTTGAAGATTGGAAAGTTCATCAGAACCAAATCATAGCTCATTGCCAACATATAGGTAGAAACTATATTCCTACACCGAAACCCATCTTCCCTCCCTGGTCTATAGAGATGCAGCCACCGTATCCTACGTATAACCCTGCCGAAGCATTCTATAGCACCTATGGTTATGCCTAGAACCCCTATTGGTACCAGTATCATCCCTAGTCTACTTAGTTTTATTTATTTTGTAATTTGTAATGATTGATACGTTTAATACTTTTGTTAATATTGTAATCATTTTTATAATTGTCTAACTTTTATTCTTAGATTTTAATAATTTTTGAATGTGGGGTAATATACCAAACTTCAAAAATATGTATATATGTTTGCAGTTTATCTTATGTACACAACAGGGTAAAACAACGCATTTTCAAAGACTGGCATTAAGTTCAGCAAAAGCAACTAATTTTGACGACAAGATGCAAAATATATGTGAAATAACAACAAGACGGAATGAACAAATGATGTGCACCATTTATCATTCAGCAAACAAACGCCAATATATTTGGAAACTTTGGTAAAAATTTAATCATTTTCACACAAATCACCCTCAATAATTTAAATTGTTACTGATTTTTTCTTGCAAATGAGGGCATTGCAAGATCTTAAGTGTGGGAAGGGGTTAAATTCTTTCGGATTTTAAAATTTTTTACTTTATACACTTGGTTACCATTAAAAATACTAGTAAAGCAGTAGTTGTATTAGAATCTCGTGCTCTCTGATAATAAAGAACAGCCCTAGTCTTATATACTGACTACCCAATTCTAGTAAAATTTTTATAAAATTTTCAATTAAATGAACTCAAATTCATGTTTATACATACTTATGAACGATAAAACTAGGTTTTAACACCGAAATTATTGTTACCTCGGAAAGGACATAAATTGAGAAACAAACCAAAATGTTAAAATTCATTTAAAATGGAATAGAGGACGATAAAAAGGAAAATAAAAGCCAAGTGTGGGAAAATTTACCAAGTTATCTTAAACATATGTCACATATATCTGTAACAAATAACTGAAAATACTTTTGCTTTGGACTAAACTAAACTGTTTTTCCTGATTTACTGTAAGAAAGATGGATCTACACGATGAATCAATTCCATCATTAAAAGGAAGTAAAGTCTTCCGAAAAAGACACGCGCTTCTTGATTTAGGTCATGAAGTTGTCGTCTAGACCAGCTGTAGGTTGACCAAAAATCCAGAAAAGTCATCACTAAAATCAGCAGGAAATTCACGGACCTCAGCATTAAACAGGGTCGCCAAGTGGTCAGATTTATCCTAACCATGAGAAGGATTTATCTCGTAAAATGGGGGGGCACCATGCAAATTAGCTGGATAAGACTAATGAATCAGATCCCCAGAAAGGATAATCTCCTTAAAGATTAAAAATCAGCTTTTAAGACTGATATTACTCAATCCTTGAGATTGACCTTAAAGATTGAGAATTACAAACTCATGGAATTCAATGATATCTAAACTCGAGCTTGAACGAGAAAATATTTTGATCAAAATTACAAACCGATTTGTTTTCTGAAAACCCTATTTTCAATGCGTTCATTACCATTGAACGTAAAATCCTAGGAATTCACCTGGATTCATTAGGTCACCTGAACCAAATTGGGTGTCAACCGTTAGAACGGTGGTTGCATAGTGGTCAAAGACAGGACCTTGTGCCAGACCGAAAAATTATGAGGGTGAGCTTTACTATTGCTCCTACAAAGGATAGTAATTGCGTCCGACACGTTATAGACCATAATTAAAAGCATGTCAGGGGACATTGCCTTAACAGTTGCTTGTTCAACGCTTTCCTTTACAACCGGACGGTAGTTTACCGAAAGGTAATATACGGGACAAGTAAACTGGACGTGTTGCTTTCCAAATACAAGGTTAGCAAGTGGGTGATACAAAACCATAAGTTTTAAGCTAAAATTTTCAAATCTGAAACCCACCAAACCCACAAAAATATTTTGCAAACACCGGTAAAGGGTTATTCCGGAAAACTTATCTAGGGTAAAAACTAGATTTAATTTTCAAAAGATCAAATGTTTTCATAAAGATCCAATTTCCTTAATGGATCTAAATTTTTATAGTCATGTGAGACTGTAAACCATATCGTTACTACCATTGTTTATACCACCGTATAGAAATCACTGATGTACAAAGTGTGAAGAATAAAGAAGTGATTCTAGTATTTCAAGACGATATTGCTTGAGGACAAGAAACGCTTAAGTGTGGGAATATTTGATAATGCTAAAAACGAACATATATTTCATAGCATTATTCCTCAAGAAAGACAAACTTTTAGTTGCAATTGTTCTATTTACAAGTGATATTCGTTTAAATAATAAAAGGTGAAGACAAAAGACAGATTCGACGAATTGAAGACGCAAATGACCAAAAAGTTCAAAAGTACAAAAGACAATCAAAGAGATTCAAATTATTGATAAGAAACGTCTCAAAATTACAAGAGTACAAGATTCAAAACGCAAAGTACAAAATATAAAATTGTACGCAAGGACGTTCGAAAATCCGGAACCGGGACCAGAGTCAACTCTCAACGCTCGACGCAACGGACTAAAAATTACAAGTTAACTATGTATATAAATATAATATAATATATAATTAATTATATTAATTATATATATTATATATATATATATTATAAACCGTCGGCAAGAAAGACTCCAAAAGGCCTGAGCTGTAATTTCAAACTCCGCGACTCGCGGAGTTTGAAGGCAAAAATGCCGCGAGTCGCGGAGCCCCAATTTCAGAAACTCCCTATAAAGCTCGCGCATTCTGATCGTAATCATCATCTTTTTCTTCTCCTCATTCATACGTAAAATATATATATATATATATTTATAATTTATATTTTAATTTTAATTATAATTCTAATAATAAGGGTATGTTAGCGAATGTTGTAAGGGTGTAAGTCGAAATTCTATCCGTGTAACGCTACGCTATTTTTAATCATTGTAAGTTATGTTCAACCTTTTTACATTAATGTCTCGTAGCTAAGTTATTATTATGCTTATTTAAAACGAAGTAATCATGATGTTGGGATAATTATTAAAATTGGGTAATTGGGCTTTGCACCATAATTGGGGTTTGGACAAAAGAACGACACTTGTGGAAATTAGACTATGAGCTATTAATGGGCTTTATATTTGTTTAACTAAATGATAGTTTGTTAATGTTAATATAAAGATTTACAATTGGGCGTCCCTATAAATTACCATATACACTCGATCGGACACGATGGGCGGGGTATTTATATGTACGAATAATCGTTCATTTAACCGGACACGGGAATGGATTAATAGCCACTAGAATAATTAAAACAGGGGTGAAATTATGTACAAGGACACTTGGTATAATTGATAACAAAATATTAAAACCTTGGGTTACACTCAGTCGACATCCTGGTGTAATTATTAAACAAAGTATTAAAATCTTGTTACAGTTTAAGTCCCCAATTAGTTGGAATATTTAACTTCGGGTATAAGAATAATTTGACGAGGACACTCGCACTTTATATTTATGACTGATGAACTGTTATGGACAAAAACCAGACGGACATATTAAATAATCCAGAACAAAGGACAATTAACCCATGGGCATAAAACTAAAATCAACACGTCAAACATCATGATTACGGAAGTTTAAATAAGCGTAATTCTTTTATCTCATATTTAATTTCCTTTATTTTATATTTAATTGCACTTCTAATTATCGCATTTTTATTGTTATTGTATTTAATTTCACTTTTAATTATCGTACTTTTTAATTATCGTAATTTTATTTTATCGCACTTTTATTATTCGCAATTTCATTATCGTTATTTACTTTATGCTTTAATTTAAAGTCTTGTATTTATTTGGGTTTAACTGCGACTAAAGTTTTAAAATCGACAAACCGGTCATTAAACGGTAAAAAACCCCCCTTTATAATAATAATATTACTTATATATATATATTTTTATTTTTATAAAAGTAAACTAATATAGCGTTAAGCTTTGTTTAAAAAGATTCCCTGTGGAACGAACCGGACTTACTAAAAACTACACTACTGTACGATTAGGTACTGCCTATAAGTGTTGTAGCAAGGTTTAAGTATATCCGTTCTCTAAATAAATAAATATCTTGTGTAAAATTGTATCGTATTTAATAGTATTTTCTGCTAAAATTTAATAGTATTTTATACCCCTTAGCTTTGACATCATATGTACTATTGGTATATACACTCCAATGATCAGCTCTTAGCAGTCCATGTGAGTCACCTAACACATTTGGGAACCATCATTTGGCAACTAGCATGAAATATCTCATAAAATTACAAAAATATGAGTAATCATTCATGACTTATTTACATGAAAACAAAATTACATATCCTTTATATCTAATCCATACACCAACGACCAAAAACACCTACAAACACTTTCATTCTTCAATTTTCTTCATCTAATTGATCTCTCTCAAGTTCTATCTTCAAGTTCTAAGTGTTCTTCAGAAATTCTACAAGTTCTAGTTACATAAAATCAATAATACTTTCAAGTTTGCTAGCTCACTTCCAATCTTGTAAGGTGATCATCCAACCTCAAGAAATATTTGTTTCTTACAGTAGGTTATCATTCTAATACAAGGTAATAATCATATTCAAACTTTGGTTCAATTTCTATAACTATAATAATCTTATTTCAAGTGATGATCTTACTTGAACTTGTTTTCGTGTCATGATTCTGCTTCAAGAACTTCGAGCCATCCAAGGATCCGTTGAAGCTAGATCCATTTTTCTCTTTTCCAGTAGGTTTATCCAAGGAACTTAAGGTAGTAATGATGTTCATAACATCATTCGATTCATACATATAAAGCTATCTTATTCGAAGGTTTAAACTTGTAATCACTAGAACATAGTTTAGTTAATTCTAAACTTGTTCGCAAATAAAAGTTAATCCTTCTAACTTGACTTTTAAAATCAACTAAACAAAAGTTCTATATCTATATGATATGCTAACTTAATGATTTAAAACCTGGAAACACGAAAAACACCGTAAAACTGGATTTACGCCGTCCTAGTAACACCGCGGGCTGTTTTGGGTTAGTTAATTAAAAACTATGATAAAATTTGATTTAAAAGTTGTTATTCTGAAAAAATGATTTTTATTATGAACATGAAACTATATCCAAAAATTATGGTTAAACTTAAAGTGGAAGTATGTTTTCTAAAATGGTCATCTAGACGTCGTTCTTTCGACTGAAATGACTACCTTTACAAAAATGACTTGTAACTTATTTTTCCGACTATAAACCTTTACATTTTCGGTTTAGATTCATAAAATAGAGTTCACTATGAAACCATAGCAATTTGATTCACTCAAAACGGATTTAAAATGAAGAAGTTATGGGTAAAACAAGATTGGATAATTTTTCTCATTTTAGCTACGTGAAAATTGGTAACAAATCTATTCCAACCATAACTTAATCAACTTGTATTGTATATTATGTAATCTTGAGATACCATAGACACGTATACAATGTTTCGACCTATCATGTCGACACATCTATATATATTTCGAAACAACCATAGACACTCTATATGTGAATGTTGGAGTTAGCTATGCAGGGTTGAGGTTGATTCCAAAATATATATAGTTTGAGTTGTGATCAATACTGAGATACGTATACACTGGGTCATGGATTGATTCAAGATAATATTTATCGATTTATTTCTGTACATCTAACTGTGGACAACTAGTTGTAGGTTACTAACGAGGACAGCTGACTTAATAAACTTAAAACATCAAAATATATTAAAAGTGTTGTAAATATATTTTGAACATACTTTGATATATATGTATATATTGTTATAGGTTCGTGAATCAACCAGTGGCCAAGTCTTACTTCCCGACGAAGTAAAAAAATCTGTGAAAGTGAGTTATAGTCCCACTTTTAAAATCTAATATTTTTGGGATGAGAATACATGCAGGTTTTATAAATGATTTACAAAATAGACACAAGTACGTGAAACTACATTCTATGGTTGAATTATCGAAATCTAATATGCCCCTTTTTATTAAGTCTGGTAATCTAATAATTAGGGAACAGACACCCTAATTGACGCGAATCCTAAAGATAGATCTATTGGGCCTAACAAACCCCATCCAAAGTACTGGATGCTTTAGTACTTCGAAATTTATATCATATCCGAAGGGTGTCCCGGAATGATGGGGATATTCTTAAATATGCATCTTGTTAATGTCGGTTACCAGGTGTTCACCATATGAATGATTTTTATCTCTATGTATGGGATGTGTATTGAAATATGAAATCTTGTGGTCTATTGTTACGATTTGATATTTATAGGTTAAACCTATAACTCACCAACATTTTTGTTGACGTTTTAAGCATGTTTATTCTCAGGTGATTATTAAGAGCTTCCGCTGTCGCATACTTAAATAAGGACGAGATTTGGAGTCCATGCTTGTATGATATTGTGTAAAAACTGCATTCAAGAAACTTATTTCGATGTAACATATTTGTATTGTAAACCATTATGTAATGGTCGCGTGTAAACAGGATATTTTAGATTATCATTATTTGATAATCTACGTAAAGCTTTTTAAACCTTTATTGATGAAATAAAGGTTATGGTTTATTTTAAAATGAATGCAGTCTTTGAAAAACGTCTCATAGAGAGGTCAAAACCTCGCTACGAAATCAATTAATATGGAACGTTTTTAATCAATAAGAACAGGACATTTCAGCAATGGCACGATCTTGATTCATCAAATTACCAGAATATCCGGAAAAGATAGAACTATCAAGAAAATATGTTCTTGATATGTTTATTTATCAGATAAAATGTAAAAATCATGTAACATGGCACATGATGACGTTATGATCTGTGAATCATCACGTTCCATTAGAAACTCAGCATGACTTACTGTAATATAATCACGTTGATCAATTGTCATTATATTATACTAACTCATGCATCAGTTCCCAACATTACTTCAATAACATTCATATTTGTGACGATCGCTCCAAATTCATATGGACGAACACGTCATTCATCGATTTCATAGCGAGGTATTTGACCTCTATATGATACGTTTTGTAAACATTGCATTCTTTTGAAAAGGCTCACCATAAATGAATATTTAAATCAAAGGTTTTCGATATCTGATGATTTCTACATATAGACAATCACCGTAAATAATAGTTTACAATAGTACTTCCGTTGACAATGCAGTCAAAATAAGATACATGGTGATGATTTGGTGAATGCAACGTTTCCTTGAAAAATATGCCATGTAAGACTCGATGCATGAAAGGACCCGTTCATATACATTATAAACGATTCACAATAGTTGATTACATTGCGAGGTATTTGACCTCTATATGATACATTTTACAAACATTGCATTCGTTTTTAAAAGACAATCTTTCTTTACATCAAAAATTGACAGGCATGCATACCATTTCATAATATCCACTATCCAACTATAAATTGATTTAATAATAATTATTAAATCTTTGATGAACTCAATGACTCGAATGCAACGTTCTTCGAAATATGCTATGAAAGACTCCAAGTAATATCTTTAAAATGTGCAAATGCATAGCGGAAGATTTCTTTAACACCTGAGAATAAACATGCTTTAAAGTGTCAACCAAAAGGTTGGTGAGTTCATTAGTTTATCATAATCATTTATTTCCATCATTTTAATAGACCACAAAAATTTCATTTCCAGTTCTCATAAATATACGTCCCATGTATAGAGACAAAAATAATCATTCATATGGTGAACACCTGGTAACCGACATTAACTAGATACATATAAGAATATCCCCTATCATTCCGGGATCCTCCTTCGGACATGATATAAATTTCGAAGTACTAAAGCATCCGGTACTTTGGATGGGGTTTGTTAGGCCCAATAGATCTATCTTTAGGATTCGCGTCAATTAGGGTGTCTGTTCCCTAATTCTTAGATTACCAGACTTTAATAAAAAGGGGCATATTCAATTTCAATAATTCAACCATAGAATGTAGTTTCAATTACTTGTGTCTATTTCGTCAAACATTTATAAAAGCGCATGTATTCTCAGTCCCAAAAATATAAAGGGTAAAAAGGCAAATGAAACTCACCATACTGTATTTCGTAGTAAAAATACATATAACGTCATTGAACAAGTGCAAGGTTGGCCTCGGTTTCACGAACCTAAATTAATTATATATATTTATGTGTTGGTCAATATTTGTCTAACAAATTAGGTCAAGTCATAGTGTACCACAATTCTAATGCTCGAGATTAATATGCAAAAGTCAACAAAAGTAAATTTGACTCAAAATAATTTCTAAAAATCTTTACATGATTAATATATAGTTTAAATATCGTCATTTTATATTTTTAAATATTTTTAAAAGATTTATTAGAGTAAATAATATAATTTATTTATTAATAAATAAAATTTTATATTAAATTTATATAATAAAATATACTTTTATATATATTAAGTAATAAAATTTATAGGGTTCATTTAATATCATAAAGATAATATGATAGATATTATTAAAGTAAGTTATTACACGTAGTAAAATATGTTTGTATCACATATTTATTTGATAAAATAATATCTATAATGATATAAGTAAAAGTTGTATTATTTTGTAATAATAATTATTATTATAAAATATCAATATTTATAATTACTAAGATGACATTATGATAAAACGATAATTCTAATTATGATAACTTTAATATTTACGATAATTTTTAATATTATCTTTAAAATAATAATTCTATTTAAAATAATAATAATAATGATATTTTATAGTAACAATGACATTTCTATTAAAATGATAATTTTTGTTAAAATGATAGTTTTAATACTAACGATACTTTTAATAATAATAGTAATGATAAAAATAATAAGAACGATAATTTTATCTAAATCAATATCTTATAATATTTTAATTTCATCATGATACTCTTACTCATTATTTCCTAATCGTTTCGTTTAATAGCTTTTAATCGTCTTTTATATCGTGTTCATAATAATGATAATAATAGTAATCAAAATAATTAGGTGTTATAAATATTTGTTTTAATTACACTAATATTAATAATGATAGTTACTATAACATTATTAACGATATTACTAATAATTATCTTAATGATAATATAGTAATAATAATAATAACAATAACAATAACCATTTTTAAATAATGATATACATATTAATAATGATAATAAAAATAATAATAATAATAATAATAATAATAATAATAATAATAATAATAATAATTGGATAATACTAATTATAACTTTAACGATAATAACGATAGTAATAATAAAAAAAATAACAATTTTTAATGATAAATCCCTTTTATTGATAAAGATAATAATAATGATAATAATAAGATAAAACTAGAACGACGATAAAAATGACGATAAAAATAATCATTTTTAATAAAAATATCGAAAATTCAATTGATTATAACTTCTAATCCGTTCATCGAAACCATTCGATATCTAAAGGAAAAGTTCTTAATTTTTCGCTAGCTTTCCAAGGACATGCATATCTTATACCTTATCTCAACCGTAAGTGTAACTAATTCAAGATTCAACCTAACCTGTCTAAGGGCAATATCAAAAGTACAAGCATGCATAATCCTAAATACTCGAGCACTAGTCAGGGATACACTATTAGTATGTAAAAGTTAAATTATGAGTACTCACGAATCAATATTGAGATTCAATATTGCAGGAAAGGTACGTAGACGCAACGGAAATGATAAACACTATATTGACCTCACGAGCATACCCATGAACCATACTCAATCACCTCCATAGCTATAACCCATAATTTCCTTAATCCTATCTTACTCAAACAATAATTTCGAAATCACTCGGACAGCACTCCGTCGTAATATTTTATGTATACTAATAATATCTTGAAATAATACGGAGTAAATATATATATGTAAATCGATTGAGAGAGTTTAGAGAAAAATATTTTCAAGTTTCTATGAAATAATGAAACCTATTGAATTCTATTTATAATAGATTTTTGAATTATTAAAGTGAATTATTAAAGTATGAATTATTAAAGTGAATTATTAAAGTATGAATTATTAAAGTGAATTATTAAAGTATGAATTATTAAAGTGAATTATTAAAGTATGAATTATTAAAGTGAATTATTAAAGTATGAATTATTAAAGTGAATTATTAAAGTTAAAGTAAAGGAAAAATAAAGTAAAGGTAAAGTTTAAGTATAGTAAAAGTATAAAACTATGTACGTATAATACGCGTATAAATATATATAATATTAATTTAAATCGTTATATATATTTAATAAAATAAAATATAAATATCGTTATCTTTATCATACTAGTTAAGTAATGAGTTGTCAAAAGTGGTTCTAGATATTTATAAAAGTTATATACATTTTAATAATAAAGTTCTTTTTAAACTGAAAACGTTTTTGTACATTTGAAACTAAATAGATCAATCGAGTCTTTATGAGATTCAATCTTCCACTATCATTTGTCTAGTTCTCAATGATTGACAATTTGTTCTTATTTATAAATCACTTTACCATTTTTCGAATATTGTTAAAATGGAAAGATTTCTCAAATCAACGTGGGCCTTTCAACGGAGACTTGTAATCATAATTCAATATATCTGATAATTCAATCATTTGATCTTATCTTCTAATTCCATTGATAAACATTTTGAAACAGATACAATCATATAAAGTATTTAATCTAATATTTTGTTTACGTTTGGTTCGTGAATCGTTGGAACTTGGTCGAGGTTGAATGAATGTATGAACATAGTTTAAAATTCTTGAAATTTAACTTAACAAATATTGCTTATTGTGTCAGAAACGTATAAAGATTAAAGTTTAAATTTGGTTGGAAATTTCCGGGTTGTCATAGTACCTACCCGTTAAAGAAATTTCGTCCCGAAATTTGAGTGGAAAGGTCGTGAATGATAATAAGTATGTTTTCATGATGCATACGGGCTGAAAATTAGAGTTTTATCATCAGCGAATAATTTGGATAAACAATCCATTTATATGAAGAGTACGAATGAAGCTAACATAGAAGAGTGAAATGAGTAAGTGTAGATTCATCTTATCATTTTACGTAGATATGATTGATTCCCAGATTTCAAGGGATTTGAAGAAAATCTTCTTAATAAGATTTGAGTCTCCGGTAATCAAGGGAATTAGGATCCGCTTTAAATGCGATCGTCCATTTTAATTGTTCTGTCAGAGATTTTCTTATAAATTCACCTCCTTCGTTTCCTTACAACTCACACCTTCTGTTGATGCATTTTATGCAAGTCCCTAGACAACTACCCACGTCCATTGCAGGTACAACAGTTTACAGGTAACCATGATTGCTCGTTATTATCCTATCCGTGTTTGTATGTGGTTACAGGAACTGCAGGAATGAGATTTAGATGTTTGGCTATATTAGACTTAGTCAGACGTACGAGTGAAGCCTCACTAGTACGGCTGACAGGCTCATACGCACGGTTGATGCTGAGCTAAGTCACAATTACAACCTAAATGAGAATACACGAGTGAGTGATCACCCGTACGGCTGATGAAGCCAACTCGTACGTGTGATGAATGAATCATATGGGTGAGTCAACATCAGGGGTATATAAAGTCTTATGTTCTTCATTTTAGGTTAAGCCTCTCATTTGTTACACACACTCAGATCTAGTGAGCTCCTCCGATTTTCTATCAGTCCAAATCACCCAGATGGTGAATAATAGCTCTAGATGTTGATCTAATCACACTTGATTTAGTTGTGGTTTGACAAAATTAATCAAAAAAAAAAACTTAACCTATTCACTAGAGGGTTTGATTCACTTATTCCGTCATTGTGTGAGTTAAATCTATTAATTTCTAAGTTCCTAGTCATGTTTCATCACCTTCTATTCTTTCCCCCTCAACTCATATTTTAAAGTATTCATCAATAGGCTCCATCCAGTTCTGATTCTCGATATACTTCTAACTTTTATATCGGTCATTCTTCTTTTTCATCTACCGCTGGAAGAATCTATTTACTTCTACTATACTCTTGGGTTTATAGTGTTTCTAGTTTTCTCGTGTCTTTATATTGCTATATGCATCGATATATATGGTTTATAATTTCTGGTTTATCGTTGGGCTTTATATGTTCCCTTATATTTCAAAGTCTCTGGTTCTGTCTTTTATAATCATTATCATTCACAGTTAATGCTCTCTTTTATTTGCTGCAATTTATACCCCAATTTCTATTTCGGAGTTTTGTCCTTTTGTTTCTTCTTCTTGCGATTAAGCACCGCTTGTAATGGTCCAGAATTCACAGATATGAATTTCGGAATGAACATTGTTAATGTTCTAGGAAGGAAATTATGATGGCACGATCTTGACTTGTCAAATTACTAGAATACCTTGGAAAAGGCCGAATCATCAAGAAATATTTTCTTGATATTTTAGAGGTTAAATAGAATACAAGAGTCGTATAACATGACACATGATGATATTATGATCTGTGAATCATCACGTTCCATTTAGAAACTCAGCATTACTTACTGTAATATAATCACGTTGATCAAGTGTCATTATATTATACTAATTCATGCTTCAGTTCCCAACACTACTTCAAAATATTCCTATTTTAAACTTGAATGTTTCAGAATTTAGAAACTAAAATAGTTTCTTTTATGATGTAATACAGATAGAGCGAAGACGTAAATGATTTCAAATAAGAAAAATTAAGAAAATATCTTCAGAAATATGGTGGATATTTATAATGAAAGATATGATGATATTTTAGAATTTCTAATATCATAGGATGATGAAGAATATTGTCCGCAGGGGTTTAGAGTCAGGAGCAAGGTATTCGTTAATGACTTTAGCAGGTACTGAATCATTTAGATCCTTTGAAGTCAGGTTCAGTCTTTGTAATTTGTCCAAAGCCTCTTTCCTACTTTGCTCAATCCGTTTTCCAGTTCTAAAACTTCTCTTTTTCTGCACTTTTCCAGCACACTTCATCATTATCATCCAGCTTTTACCATTTAAAGTCGTTTTTAGTTTTAGCTGCTTCATCAGCATTTTTTCCATTTTCGGAGAACCAATTCTTAGTTCGGAGTGTTTTTCAGAAACTTCACATTCAAATTAAGTCCAGAAGATAGACGTTATATATACACATATAACTGTTGGCGTAGACATGCTGCGAGATTTCAAAATATTGATTGCTAATTCTCAATGATTCGTATGGCAATTCTCATTACAAGATGCGAATGAGTAAATGATGGGGTTTCAATAAATAATTATAATGACTTTTTGGAAATGCTAAAGTCAAAGGGTAATGAAGTTGTTGGTACATCTGCTAATAATGTGGTGGAATGTAAAAGGTTCCCTGGTAACGATGGTGTATATCTCAAGGTTATAATAAGGTTAGTCTGACTGAAAAGTTGAAGTTGACTTGCTGAAGCTGTGACAAAACTGGCTACTTTGAATAGGAGTCGCAAAGTTATTTTTGCTAATAAATGCCAAAGAATCTGACGCGGATACGTTGTTTAAACTTTTACTTTGGTTTCAAGAGTTTTTCGGGTACATAACTGTGGGTAACATGTGGTTAGATCGTCATCTCGATTGCTCATCATTCGAAGTGTCTTCAGAAATTTTCGAAGGGTTTGAACACAGATTGTAATTGTTAACATTCATTTGATATTCTAACACAGTTTTGAAGTCAAAATATAGCTTGTGAAAGATGTAAGGATCTAAGAGTGATGATTTTGGTCATATCTCAAGTTGAATTTTGAGATTTCAAAATCAGAATATGTAATTAAATTTTGAATGAGTATGGTTGTTTTGATTTCTATAGGGAGTATAATGGATGATTTGTTGAATCAGATTCGAAGAATGTAACATATTAATTGTGAATTTATATATCTCTCGGGTATTACCTACCCTTTAAAAAAAAATTTCACAATTAATATTTTGTACAAAAGAATTTTATTACAGTCTTTATGAAAACATATATATGTATATTTTCTTCAGATGTAACATAGATTTAATGAGTTAATGTTAAATTAAACTCATTTGATTTACGGTTGAAACTAGAATTGAATATTCCCTAATGGCTTTAAAAAGTACATAACTTTTACGCAGTATTTCTTTAATGACATTGAAATTACGAATCAATACTTCATTATTTATTGATGTATGATGTTCGGTTCGTGGAATTCTTGTGAATTTCGCAAAGTACGAATAATGTTATCTGAAAAGTTTCGGGTACATCGATGATGAAAGTGTAAAATCAAATATATACATGATTTATTATGAATTGGAATTTGTTGAATTGCGACAGAGATTGTAGTTAACGCTGGTTAAGTTGAGACCGAAGGACGTACATTATTGCATATTTGTAATATGAATTAACCGAGTAGTTAAGATTCACACACAATAGTTTAGCACGGAAAGATTTATTTCAAAATATATATATATATATATATATATATATATATATATATATATATATATATATATATATATATATATATATATATATATATATATATATATATACATATAATTTCTTCAGAGGGAATGAGTTAATTCTTCATAACTCGTTGATACAATATACACGTTATTGATTCGTAATGATGTCCACAGTGATTCTTGAACTGACAGAGTTTGTGATGTTATCGGTGTTGTTGATTCGGATGTTGATTGTACTGACGATGCTGGTAACTCTGACGGTACTGCTGATGATGTTGGTAAAGCAAGTTTAGCTTGTTAATCACACACCATTTTTGTCAGGGTTTCTACTCTTCCTTCTATCATTTTTGGTTCGCTTAACTGATTTATGGTTAGGGCTAGATTAGATAATCTCTAAGACTTTAGAGATTACATAATCGCCGCAGAATGTTTCTCCAATGAAGTTATGAATTAATACTTCGTCAGTTATTGTTGTTGGTACTCCTTGGTATCTATGGTGCGTATGACGTTGATGCTCGTGGGACAGATTGTGAAGTTGAGGTTTACGACGCGGTTGTGGTTGGAGGTGGTAATGGTACTGTTTGGCGTTGATGATGGTGGTATTGGTTATGCTGCTGATACTGCTGCTGGTATTTGTAATCTCTGCACCATATTCTCCAAAGCCACTACCCGAGCGCGAAGCTCGTTGACTTCTTCTATTACACCGGGGTGATTGTCGGTTCGGACGAGCGGATAAATAAAATCTAAAATTTGATGTAATATATAATCGTGACAAGATACTCTGGAAATGAGCGAGAAAATGGTGTTTCGGAAAGGTTCGCCGGTGAGTGCTTCAGGTTCTTCGTCAAGAGGGCAATGTGGTGGATGGAAGGGATCACCTTCTTCTTGTCTCCAATGATTGAGGAGGCTACGAACCCATCCCTAATTCATCCAGAATAGGTGATGACTGATTGGTTGATCTATTCCGGTCACACTGCTTTCAGAGCTTGAATGAGATTCCATTTCAGAATCTGAATGACTTGAACTGATGACGAATTCCATTTCGTACGATTGGATAAAGGATTTTTTTTTTCGATATGAAATGATTTTGGCTAACGGATGGTATTCTAATTACATAGAATATATATATATATATATATATATATATATATATATATATATATATATATATATATATATATATATATATATATATATATATATATATATATATAGATCAAAAGATTTCGTAAATTACGGAGGACTTTGCGGGATATGTCAGGCAAAGTTTAAAGTAACAGATACGATATGATATGATTTAGCAGATATGCTAAGATATGAATTTTTGTCTATACACTATTCATGCAATCAATGCAGCAAGACGTGTCTTAGAATAAAAATGATAAGCAGGTAATTTCCTGAGGATGATAAGTAGTTAATTTTTGACACAAAATGATAAGCAAAACTTTTGACATGCAGACACGGTCGAAGTTCAGACTCACTAATGCATCCTATCGACTTATCAGTTAGACACACTAATGCAGACCTGGTTCGCTAAGACCACCGCTCTGATACCAACTGAAAGGACCCGTTCATATACATTATAAACGATTCACAATAGTTGATTACATTGCGAGGTATTTGACCTCTATATGATACATTTTACAAACATTGCATTCGTTTTTAAAAGACAATCTTTCTTTACATCGAAAATTGACAGGCATGCATACCATTTCATAATATCCACTATCCAACTATAAATTGATTTAATAATAATCTTTGATGAACTCAATGACTCGAATGCAACGTTCTTCGAAATATGCTATGAAAGACTCCAAGTAATATCTTTAAAATGAGCAAATGCACAGCGGAAGATTTCTTTAACACCTGAGAATAAACATGCTTTAAAGTGTCAACCAAAAGATTGGTGAGTTCATTAGTTTATCATAATCATTTATTTCCATCATTTTAATAGACCACAAGAATTTCATTTCCAGTTCTCATAAATATACGTCCCATGCATAGAGACAAAAATAATCATTCATATGGTGAACACCTGGTAACCGACATTAACTAGATACATATAAGAATATCCCCTATCATTCCGGGATCCTCCTTCGGACATGATATAAATTTCGAAGTACTAAAGCATCCGGTACTTTGGATGGGGTTTGTTAGGCCCAATAGATCTATCTTTAGGATTCGCGTCAATTAGGGTGTCTGTTCCCTAATTCTTAGATTACCAGACTTTAATAAAAAGGGGCATATTCGATTTCGATAATTCAACCATAGAATGTAGTTTCAATTACTTGTGTCTATTTCGTCAAACATTTATAAAAGCGCATGTATTCTCAGTCCCAAAAATATAAAGGGTAAAAAGGCAAATGAAACTCACCATACTGTATTTCGTAGTAAAAATACATATAACGTCATTGAACAAGTGCAAGGTTGCCCTCGGTTTCACGAATCTAAATTAATTATATATATTTATGTGTTGGTCAATAATTGTTTAACAAATTAGGTCAAGTCATAGTGTACCACAATTCTAATGCTCGAGACTAATATGCAAAAGTCAACAAAAGTAAATTTGACTCAAAATAATTTCCAAAAATCTATACATAATTAATATATAGTTTAAATATCGTCATTTTATATTTTTAAATATTTTTAAAAGATTTATTAGAGTAAATAATATAATTTATTTATTAATAAATAAAATTTTATATTAAATTTATATAATAAAATATACTTTTATATATATTAAGTAATAAAATTTATAGGGTTCATTTAATATCATAAAGATAATATGATAGATATTATTAAAGTAATTTATTACACGTAGTAAAATATGTTTGTATCACATATTTATTTGATAAAATAATATCTATAATGATATAATTAAAAGTTGTACTATTTTGTAATAATAATTATTATTATAAAATATCAATATTTATAATTACTAAGATGACATTATGATAAAACGATAATTCTAATTATGATAACTTTAATATTTACGATAATTTTTAATATTATCTTTAAAATAATAATTCTATTTAAAATAATAATAATAATGATATTTTATAGTAACAATGACATTTTTATTAAAATGATAATTTTTGTTAAAATGATAGTTTTAATACTAACGATACTTTTAATAATAATAGTAATGATAAAAATAATAAGAACGATAATTTTATCTAAATCAATATCTTATAATATTTTAATTTCATCATGATACTCTTACTCATTATTTCCTAATCGTTTCGTTTAATAGCTTTTAATCGTCTTTTATATCGTGTTCATAATAATGATAATAATAGTAATCAAAATAATTAGGTGTTACAAATATTTGTTTTAATTACACTAATATTAATAATGATAGTTACTATAATATTATTAACGATAATACTAATAATTATCTTAATGCTAATATAGTAATAATAATAATAACAATAATAATAACCATTTTTAAATAATGATATACATATTAATAATGATAATAATAATAATAATAATAATAATAATAATAATAATTGGATAATAATAATAATACTAATTATAACTTTAACGATAATAACGATAGTAATAATAAAAAAAATAACAATTTTTAATGATAAATCCCTTTTATTGATAAAGATAATAATAATGATAATAATAAGATAAAACTAGAACGGTGATAAAAATGACGATAATAATAATCATTTTTAATAAAAATATCGAAAATTCAATTGATTATAACTTCTAATCCGTTCATCGAAACCATTCGATATCTAAAGGAAAAGTTCTTAATTTTTCACTAGCTTTCCAAGGACATGCATATCTTATACCTTATCTCAACCGTAAGTGTAACTAATTCAAGATTCAACCTAACCTGTCTAAGGGCAATATCAAAAGTACAAGCATGCATAATCCTAAATACTCGAGCACTAGTCAGGGATACACTATTAGTATGTAAAAGTTAAATTATGAGTACTCACGTATCAATATTGAGATTCAATATTGCAGGAAAGGTACGTAGACGCAACGGAAATGATAAACACTATATTGACCTCACGAGCATACCCATGAACCATACTCAATTACCTCCATAGCTATAACCCATAATTTCCTTAATCCTATCTTACTCAAAAAATAATTTCGAAATCACTCGGACAGCACTCCGTCGTAATATTTTATGTATACTAATAATATCTTGAAATAATACGAAGTAAATATATATATGTAAATCGATTGAGAGAGTTTAGAGAAAAATATTTTCAAGTTTCTATGAAATAATGAAACCTATTGAATTCTATTTATAATAGATTTTTAAATTATTAAAGTGAATTATTAAAGTATGAATTATTAAAGTGAATTATTAAAGTATAAATTATTAAAGTGAATTATTAAAGTATGAATTATTAAAGTGAATTATTAAAGTATGAATTATTAAAGTGAATTATTAAAGTATGAATTATTAAAGTGAATTATTAAAGTATGAATTATTAAAGTGAATTATTAAAGTTAAAGTAAAAGAAAAATAAAGTAAAGGTAAAGTTTAAGTATAGTAAAAGTATAAAACTATGTACGTATAATACGCGTATAAATATATATAATATTAATTTAAATCGTTATATATATTTAATAAAATAAAATATAAATATCGTTATCTTTATCATACTAGTTAAGTAATGAGTTGTCAAAAGTGGTTCTAGATATTTATAAAAGTTATATACATTTTAATAATAAAGTTCTTTTTAAACTGAAAACGTTTTTGTACGTTTGAAACTAAATAGATCAATCGAGTCTTTATGAGATTCAATCTTCCACTATCATTTGTCTAGTTCTCAATGATTGACAATTTGTTCTTATTTATAAATCACTTTACCATTTTTCGAATATCGTTAAAATGGAAAGATTTCTCAAATCAACGTGGGCCTTTCAACAGAGACTTGTAACCATAATTCAATATATCTGATAATTCAATCATTTGATCTTATCTTCTAATTCCATTGATAAACATTTTGAAACAGATACAATCATATAAAGTATTTAATCTAATATTTTGTTTACGTTTGGTTCGTGAATCGTTGGAACTTGGTCGAGGTTGAATGAATGTATGAACATAGTTTAAAATTCTTGAAATTTAACTTAACAAATATTGCTTATTGTGTCGGAAACATAAAGATTAAAGTTTAAATTTGGTTGGAAATTTCCGGGTTGTCACAATGCACATAGCTTGTCTAACATATAAGCAAACAGCGGAAGACTTCTAGGGAACCCGAGAATAAACATGCTAATAAGTGTCAACACAAAGGTTGGTGAGTTCATAGTTTTAATGTTTTGCATAATCTGTACATAAAGGTGGATCACAAGATTTCAGTTGTTTCATCTGAAATGTTTATCAAAATATTCTACGAAATTGAGCACCCTGGTAACTAAACTTAACGTATATATAATTTGTACCCTTTGTATAATCATCTTAATAATACACGCAAACCAACGTGTACGCTTCTCAAATAGCATACGTTCGTTAAAAGGATAGTGCTCTAGCTCGGACGGGGATATCAAGCCCTATGGATCCATATACTACTACTCGCGCCCACCAGTTCTTATAACCGGCAGTTACTAGTTACCAAAGCTAAGGAATTTTCGGTTCAAACTCAGTGTAGAATTAAGTATGTACTTGTATCCATTGCGTTTAAAATAAATTGCATGTATTCTCAGCCAAAAATATATATTGCAAAAGCAATTAAAAAGGGAGCAATGAAACTCACCTTAGGAGCACATAAAGTCGTTCACCGAAACGTGACCGAAACTTGGAATACCAATTAACCGTAAATCTCAACCTAGGGAACATATGTTGGTCAATAAATGTCTTATCCGGCTAGGTCTGGTCATAATGTATCACAATCCTAATGGTGGATATCGACATACAAAAGTTATCCAAAGTCATTTCAAAAAGTCAATTTTGACAGTTGTTTAACAAAACGAGACGTACCTTATATAAGGATTCATTTACTCGGTTGGTAATATTCAAAAATCCAATTTATCAATCTTACAAACAAGTTGTTTAAATATTAATTGCAGATTCAAAAGCAATTCCGATTAACGTCAGTCATAATTCAGTTGACCATATCTTTTGATTCGTTCATCGAAATTACGCGATTTCTAAATGAAAAGTTATTGATTTTTCACCAGCTTTCCAAAAACATGCATATCATATACCTTTTATCAGTAATATATGTATTTAATTCGTGATTCATCATAAACTGTTTAACGATAAAATTTAGCATACGAGCATGCATAAATATATATACTCGAGCACTAGACATGGATACACAATTAATATATAAAAGATAAAATATGAGTGCTTACGTATCAATATTGTGATTCAATATTGCAGGAAAGTACGTAGACGCAACAGAGATGATAAACACTAGGTTTGATTTGCAAACAATACCCATGAATATTACCCATAACTTCCATAGTTATAACCCATAATTTCCTTAGCTCTATCCCGTTTGAAAACCCATTTTGAAAGTGACACGCTCATAACCTCGTCGTAGTATTTTATGTATAAATAATAATAATACTAATACTACTAATAATGATAAGATTAATAATAATATTAATCTTAATAATAATATAAATAATAATAATAATAATAATAATAATAATAATAATAATAATAATAATAATAATAATAATAATAATAATAATAATAATAATAATAATAATAATAATAATAATAATAATAATAATAATAATAATATAAATATATATATATATATGTTTACAGAGAGAGATAGATGTATTTGTGTATGTGTCTCGAAGCCAAAACTGATCGACTTTATAGATGTTTTGTGGAATCAGTCCCCATGCGATCGCATGGGGTTTTAGTGTGTAGGCCATGCGATCGCATGGCTTCATTTTACAGCTCACATATTTTTTTGTCCTACGCTTGTCGACATAATAATATAATAATTTAAAATTTTAAAAAGTCGTATTTATTAAATACTTCAGGGGTATTCTATGTAACTTATAATTAATAATTTCTATCATGTCGTTTTCATGTAAATAATAAATGAATTAATTTAAATTCAACTATTTAAGCTACACGTTGTACGTTGTGCTTTACAAATTGTACATTATTAATTTAACTTCGTTTCTTAAAAAAAATACAAAAATTATATCATAAAAATAAAATGACTTAATACGTAAAATTTTTAATTTGAAATAGCATCGTTTAATAGTAAATTTTTAATCATTTCGTATATAAATATTATTCGCATGATTCCGTATATATCGAAAACTCTTATATTTATTAAAATATGTATATAATACATGTTATGACGTTCGTGAATCGTTGGACAAACAGGGTGGTCAACCGTTATATAAAAAATCATTTTCAAAAGTTTTAAAACTTGTTAAAATTCATTGCTTATCATGTCGAAAATATTAAATCATATCGAGAATTGGTTTAAATAAGTCGAAATTTTCCGGGTCATCACAATATTTTAAGTTCGAAAGTTTACAGAATATAGAAACTAACAGTTTCTATATGATGTAACACTGATAGCACGAAGAGATTAATGATTTCAGATAAAAATAGTTATAAAAATATCTTCAGAAATATGGAGGGTATTTATAATGAAAGATATGATGATATCTTGGAATTTCTAATATCGAAAGATGGTGAAGAAAATTTGTCCGCAAGAGTTTGGAGTCAAAAGCAAGGTATTCGCTAATGATTTCATTAGAAACAGAATCATCAGGATTCTTAATGTACAAGTTTAGTCCTTGTAATTTGTTCAGAGACTCCTTCGTAGTTTGCTCAATCAGTTTTTCAGTTTCAAACTTTTTCTGAGCTTTGCCAACATACAATTCTTTATCATCAACTTTTGACTGTTGAGGTCGTTTACAGTTTTTGTTGCATCATTCAACTTTTCAAAATTTAGAGTATTAATTCGCAGACTGGGTGCTTTTCAGAATTTCAGAATGGAAGATCATAGTTCTAAGAGATAAATGTTATATGGATACATATAATTGTTGATGTGAAAACGTTGCGAGACTCACAATACAGATTTGCTGATTCCCAGTAATTGGTATGGCAATCCTTGTTACAAGATGCAGATAAGGTTTCAATAATTATAATGATTTTTCGGAAAGTCAAAGTTCAACGAAGTTGTTGGTAAGTTTACTACTAATGTGGTGGAATATAAACGGTCCCCCGGTAACGATAAAAGAGCACGCATATATATCAAGGTTATAATAAGGTTGTTTCGAACGAAAATTCGAAGTTGACTTGCTGGAGCTGTGACAAAATTGACTAATTTTGTAAAGGAATTGCGAAGTTATTTTCGGTAATAACAATGCCAAAAGAGTTAACACAGATACGTGTTTAACGTTTACTCAGGTTCTGAGTGTTTTCTGGTGTATAACTATATGCATCAATCTTTTCTTTCATTGATGAAGTGCGGTTGGTTCATCCTCTCGATTGAGGTGTTTTCAAGAATCATGAAGAGTTTGAACGCAGATTATAATCGTCGAGATACAAATGAGGTTTAAAATGAAATCAAGTGGCAAACTTGAAGAATTGTTTAGTTTCATATGTTATAATCGATATTTTAATTCATTTTAATTGTCTAATGTTATTAGTCCTCAGTCGATAGTCCACAGTTACAGTCCAATAATTCATTTATAGTTTAATATATAATATTCGAATTAATTAATACATATCGTGACCCGTGTACATGTCTCAGACTCGATCATAACTCAAAGTATATATATTATTATAGAATCAACCTCAATCCTGTATAGCGAACTCTAACATTACATCATATAGAGTGTCTATGGTGATTCCAAATAATATATATATATGCATCGATATGATATGTCAAAACCTTGTATACGTGTCCCGATATTTAAATACGTAAATAACAGTACTTAAATGACGATAAATAAAGTGTGTAAAATAAATAACATAAATTAAATGACGATAAATAAAATTGCGAGAATTAAAATTGCCCTAAAATAAGTTGCGATAATTAAATTGCGATAAATAAATTGCGATAATTAAAATGTAATACGGAATTAACAGTTAGCTAGGAACAGTTAGCGTGGATTCTTAACAAAATTTCTCATAATTAATTTGTTTGTTTCTAACAAATTTTATTTTGTCCAATGTTTTCTTCATTCTGCCACTTGTTGGATTCTGATAGGTCAAAATCCAAATATGAAATTGAATGAAAATGGTTATTCTGTGGTGAACGGATTCGTATATTTGGAGATGTAAGTAGGATAGTAAATGACCGTTGAATCAGATTCAAAGAATATACAGTGTAACTTATTAATGTGAAATCTAAATATTCCTCGGGTATTACCTACCCGTTAAAATATTTTTACCATTAACAGTTTGTACGAAAGAATTTTTAATTACAATCTTTATGAAAATATATATACATATATATATTTTCTTCAGATGTATTCATGGATTTAATGAGTCAATATGATATTAAACTCATTTGATTTACCGTTTGAACAAGAATATATAATCTCTAAAACATTAGAGATTACATAATCGCCATGTCAAACAAAGATAATTGATGTAGAATGATATGTAGTATGATGATTATAATCGAGGTACAAAATGAGATGTTGAAGCGTATGTTGTTGATGGTACGGGTGTTGTTACTGATGGTACTGTTGGTGCCGGTGATGTTGCTGCAGCTGGTATGTTTTGCACCATATTTTCCAAAGCTACAACTCGGGCGCGAAGTTCGTTGACTTCTTCTATTATTCCGGAGTGATTGTCGGTCGGAACGACCGGATGAATAAGATCTAAAATTGTGGATAGAATATAATCGTTGTGGAATATCCTGGAAATGAGGGTGAATATGGTGTTTCAAATAGATTCGGTGGTAAGTGCTTCAGGTTCTTCACTAAGAAGTGAATTCGGTTGATGAAAAGGATCACCTTCTTCTTGTCTCCAATGATTAAGTAGATTACGAACCCATCAGATGAATTGATGATGGCCGATTGGTTGATCCATTCCGGTTATACTGCTTTTGGAGCTCAAGTGTGTTTCCATATCGGAATAACTGTCGGAATAACTATCGGAATAGTTATCGGAATCTGAAGGACTCGAACTGGTTGAGGGATTCATCTTGTATGATCAGATGAAGGATTTTCGATAAGAAATAGATTATAGGATGTAGATTAGTACCCTGCAATACATAATTTACATATGCATATATAATACTAATATCCCATAAGTTACGGAGGAATCTACGGAAACTGTCAAGAAAGTCTACAGTAACAGATACGCTAAGATATGAATTTTTGTCTATACACTATTCATGCAATCAATGCAGTAGTGTCTGGACTTTAAGGATGATAAGCAGGTAATTTTCGACACGAAATGATAAGCAAAACTTTTGACATGCAAACACGGTCGAAGTGCAGACTTACTAATGCATCCTAACGACTTATCAGGTAGACACACTAATGCAGGCCTGGTTCGCTAAGACCACCGCTCTGATACCAACTGAAGGGACCCGTCCTAATCCATCCGGAAGAAGTCCATATCAATTATAAACGATTCACAACAGTTGATTTCATCGCGAGGTACTTGACCTCTATATGATACATTTTACAAATATTGCATTCGTTTTTGAAAAGACAATCTTTCATTACATCGAAAGTTGACGGCGGGCATACCATTTCATAATATATCTAACTATAATTGACTTAATAATAATCTTGATGAACTCAACGACTCGAATGCAACGTCTTTTGAAATATGTCATGAATGACTCCAAGTAATATATCTAAATTGAGCAAATGCACAGCGGAAGATTTCTTTTGTACCTGAGAATAAACATGCTTTAAAGTGTCAACCAAAAGGTTGGTGAGTTCATTAGTTTAACATAAATAGTTATTTCCATCATTTTAATAGACAACAAGAATTTCATATCCAGTTCTCATAAATAAACGTCCCATGCATAGAGACAAAAATCATTCATATGGATTGAACACCTGGTAACCGACATTAGCAAGATGCATATAAGAATATCCCCTATCATTCCAGGAAATCCTTCGGACATGATATAAAACAACATCGAAGTACTAAAGCATCTGGTACTTTGGATGGGGTTCGTTAGGCCCAATAGATCTATCTTTATGATTCACGTCAATTAGTAGATCGGTTTACTAATTCTTAGGTTACCAAGTAAAAAGGGGCATATTCGGCTTCGATCATTCAATCATATAATGTAGTTTCGATTAATTGTGTCTATTTCGTAAAACATTTATAAAAATTGCGCATGTATTCTCAGCCCAAAAATATAAAGGGTAAAAAGGCAAATGAAACTCACCATACTGTATTTTGTAGTAAAAATACATATGATGACATTGAACAAGTGTAGGGTTGGCCTCGGATTCACGAACCTATATCATTCATATATGTATTAAAACATATAACAAGTTCATATATTAATAATATTAATATACTTGTTATATTTAATGTTTCATATGTCATGTTTAATAAATATCTTATATATATATATATATATATATATATATATATATATATATATATATATATATATATATATATATATATATATATATCTTAAATAATTAATTTATACTTATTAAAAATATAATAATAGAGCTATGTTATCTGTTCTAAATATGGTTAGGATTTTATGTCATAAATATATTTTTATATAGAAAATCTTTATTTGATATATTAATAGTACTAATAATAATAATGATAAAAATAATACTAATTATGATAAAATTTATGGTAATTCTAATAATAGTAATAATGATAATTTTAATATTAATAATAAAGATAGTACTAATAATAATAATGTTTGTAATGATAATACTAATAAAATGATTATTTTAATAAAAATGATAATTTTAATAATAATAGTAGTTTTTAATAAAAACGATAAATTTAATAATAATGATGATGAAAATAATAGTTTTGATATTAATACTTAATACTTAATAATAATAATGATCTTACTACTAATTATAATATTATATGTATTTATAATCTTAACCTAATCTTATTCATACTTATATTATTCATAATCATTAAATATAACAATAATTACTTTTATCTTAATATTTCATGATCTATATATTTTTATATCATAATTATAACAACAACAATAATAATATTAATACTAAAAATAATATTAACAATAATAATAATAATAATAATAATAATAATAATAATAATAATAATAATAATAATAATAATAATAATAATAATAATAATAATAATAATAATAATAATAATAATAATAATAATAATAATAATGAAATTACTACCTCAAAAAGAATATGTCTTAAAAATAATGCCCGAGCCCGGGCTCGAACCCAAAACCTCTTGCTCAACCTCTAACCTCCTAACCACTTGTCTGATTTATGTTTCCCTGAATATACCCCCACGAAATTTTCTTTTATCATATTCCTTCTGTTTCCCCTTTATCTTCTTCTTCAAAAAAAAAAACGCCATGGCCTAGGATTGAACTCGCGACCTCTCGATCACACCCAACATGCCTAAACCCTCACGCCATATGTGTTTTTATGAAATAATACCATATCCAAATTTATTTATGTTTCATTTCGGCCCAAGAAGTAACTAGTCCATTACACAAACCATATGTGGATTTGGTTAGACACTTTGAACGTCACAGCAACAAGTTAAAAAAATAATATAGAAACTCTCCTCTTTTATCCATCACCACATACATCTTAATGATCATCACTGTACATCATATATCATCATCATCTTCTTTAATCATCATCACCATCATTCCGAATTATCATCATTACAACATCGTATACATCATGCACATAACATCATCATCATATAACCATCATCTAACATCACGGTCATCCTTTTTCTACTACCATGAACATTATCAAAATTTGTTAGCACCATCATCATTCTTAAATCGCGATCGTCTTCTCCATCCTTTCATCATCGTGACATCATTATACTCTTAGTTAGGAAACAGAAAACAGTCGTAGGCAGCAGCATCATTGGATTGTTATCAACAGTTGAATCAGAAAAGGAAAAGAAGAATAAAAGCACTGAGCTGGTGTTTCCGGTCGGTTGTAGTCGTGATATAAAAAAAATTGTAACAGTCGTCTTTCTAGCAACTATGGCAGCGATGGTGGTGGCCGGTGAGTGATGGTGGTGGTTTACGGTGCTTGGGGTGGTGGGTGTGAGTTAGTAGCAGATCAGGCAAAGTTGATTATGGTGGTATAGAAGAGAGATGGTGGCGGTAAAGGGAAAAGAAATGGTGGTGTTCGGTTTGTTCATGGTGACCTGAGATGTTCAAGTTTGCAGGGTGGTGGCTGTAAACTTCGGCAAGGTGGTGGAGATAATTGAAATGTACCGTTCATATTGATTATAAACGTTCCATATTAATTGATTTCGTTGCGAGATTTTGACCTCTATATGAGACGTTTTTCAAAGACTGCATTCATTTTTAAAACGACCATAACCTTTATTTTATCAATAAAGGTTTTAAAAAGATTACGTAGATTATCAAATAATGATAATCTAAAATATACTGTTTACACACGACTATTACATAATGGTTTACAATAGAAATATATTACATCGACATATGTTTCTTGAATGCAGTTTTTACACAATATCATACAAACATGGACTCCAAATCTTGTCCATATTTTAGTATGCAACAGCGGAAGCTCTTAATATTCACCTGAGAATAAACATGCTTTAAACGTCAACAAAAATGTTGGTGAGTTATAGGTTTAACCTGAAATATCCCGTTCATATTGATTATAAACGTTCCATATTAATTGATTTCGTTGCGAGGTTTTGACCTCTATATGAGACGTTTTTCAAAGACTGCATTCATTTTTAAAACAACCATAACCTTTATTTTATTAATAAAGGTTTTAAAAACATTACGTAGATTATCAAATAATGATAATCTAAAATATACTGTTTACACACGACCATTACATAATGGTTTACAATAGAAATATATTACATCGACATATGTTTCTTGAATGCAGTTTTTACGCAATATCATACAAACATGGACTCCAAATCTTGTCCTTATTTTAGTATGCAACAGCGGAAGCTCTTACTATTCACCTGAGAATAAACATGCTTTAAACGTCAACAAAAATGTTGGTGAGTTATAGGTTTAACCTATATATATCAAATCGTAACAATAGACCACAAGATTTCATATTTCAATACACATCCCATACATAGAGATAAAAATCATTCATATGGTGAACACCTTGAAATGTCCCGTTCTTATTGATTAAAAACGTTCCATATTAATTGATTTCGTTGCGAGGTTTTGACCTCTATATGAGACGTTTTTCAAAGACTGCATTCATTTTTAAAACAAACCATAACCTTTATTTCATAAATAAAGGTTTAAAAAGCTTTACGTAGATTATCAAATAATGATAATCTAAAATATCCTGTTTACACACAACCATTACATAATGGTTTACAATACAAATATGTTACATCGAAATCAGTTTCTTGAATGCAGTTTTTACACAATATCATACAAACATGGACTCCAAATCTTGTCCTTATTTTAGTATGCAACAGCGGAAGCTCTTAGTATTCACCTGAGAATAAACATGCTTTAAACATCAACAAAAATGTTGGTGAGTTATAGGTTTAACCTATATATATCAAATCGTAACAATAGACCACAAGATTTCATATTTCAATATACATCCCATACATAGAGATAAAAATCATTCATATGGTGAACACCTGGTAACCGACATTCACAATATGCATATAGAATATCCCCATCATTCCAGGATCCTCCTTCGGACATGATATAAATTTCGAAGTACTAAAGCATCCGGCACTTTGGATGGGGCTTGTTGGGCCCGATAGATCTATCTTTAGAGTTCGCGTCAACTAGGGTGTCTGTTCCCTAATTCTTAGATTACCAGACTTAATAAAAAGGGCATATTCGATTAGATAATCCAACCATAGAATGTAGTTTTGATTACTTGTGTCTATTTCGTAAAGCATTTATAAAAACAGCGCATGTATTCTCAGTCCCAAAAATATATATTGCAAAAGCATTTAAAAAGGGATTAATGAAACTCATGCATATAATTATTGTAAAACAGTTAATAAAGCATTTGCATGTATTCTCAGTCCCAAAAATGTAAAGAGTAAAAGGGAATCAAATGAAACTCACTTTCACATATTTTTACTTCGTCGGAAAGTAAGACTTGGCCACTGGTTGATTCACGAACCTATAACAATATATACATATATATCAAAGTATGTTCAAAATATATTTACAACACTTTTAATATATTTTGATGTTTTAAGTTTATTAAGTCAGCTGTCCTCGTTAGTAACCTACAACTAGTTGTCCACAGTTAGATGTATAGAAATAAATCGATAAATATTATCTTGAATCAATCCACGACCCAGTGTATACGTATCTCAGTATTGATCACAACTCAAACTATATATGTTTTGGAATCAATCTCAACCCTGTATAGCTAACTCCAACATTCACATATAGAGTGTCTATGGTTGTTCCGAAATATATATAGATGTGTCGACATGATAGGTCGAAACATTGTATACGTGTCTATGATATCTCAAGATTACATAATATACAATACAAGTTGATTAAGTTATGGTTGGAATAGATTTGTTATCAATTTTCACGTAGCTAAAATGAGAAAAAATATCCAATCTTGTTTTACCCATAACTTCTTCATTTTAAATCCGTTTTGAGTGAATCAAATTGCTATGGTTTCATATTTAACTCTATTTTATGAATCTAAACAGAAAAATTATAGGTTTATAGTCGGAAAAATAAGTTACAAGTCATTTTTGTAAAGGTAGTCATTTCAGTCGAAAGAACGACGTCTAGATGACCATTTTAGAAAACATACTTCCACTTTGAGTTTAACCATAATTTTTGGATATAGTTTCATGTTCATAATAAAAATAATTTTCCCAGAATAACAACTTTTAAATCAAAGTTTATCATAGTTTTTAATTAACTAACCCAAAACAGCCCGCGGTGTTACTACGACGGCGTAAATCCGGTTTTACGGTGTTTTTCGTGTTTCCAGGTTTTAAATCATTAAGTTAGCATATCATATAGATATAGAACATGTGTTTAGTTGATTTTAAAAGTCATGTTAGAAGGATTAACTTTTATTTGCGAACAAGTTTAGAATTAACTAAACTATGTTCTAGTGATTACAAGTTTAAACTTTCGAATAAGATAGCTTTATATGCATGAATCGAATGATGTTATGAACATCATTACTATCTCAAGTTCCTTGGATAAACCTACGCCAAATGAGAAAAATAGATCTAGCTTCAAAGGATCCTTGGATGGCTTGAAAGTTCTTGAAACAGAATCATGACACGAAAACAATTTCAAGTAAGATTTCCACTCGAAATAAGATTGTTATAGTTATAGAAATTGAATAAAGTTTGAATATGATTATTACCTTGTATTAGAAATATAACCTACTGTAAGTAACAAAGGTTTCTTGATCTTGGATGATTACTTGGAATGGATTTAGAAAACTTGGAAGTAAACTTGCAATCTTGGAAGTATTCTTGATTTTATGAAACTAGAACTTTTGGAATTTATGAAGAACACTTAGAAATTGAAGATAGAACTTGAGAGAGATCAATTAGATGAAGAAAATTGAAGAATTAAAGTGTTTATAGGTGTTTTTGGTCGTTGGTGTATGGATTAGATATAAAGGATATGTAATTTTTTTTTCATGTAAATAAGTCATGAATGATTTTTGTAATTTTATGAGATATTTCATGCTAGTTGCCAAATGATGGTTCCCACATGTGTTAGGTGACTCACATGGGCTGCTAAGAGCTGATCATTGGAGTGTATATACCTATAGTACATACATCTAAAAGCTGTGTATTGTACGAGTACGAATACGGGTGCATACGAGTAGAATTGTTGATGAAACTGAACGAGGATGTAATTGTACGCATTTTTGTTAAGTAGAAGTATTTTGATAAGTGTCTTGAAGTCTTTCAAAAGTGTATGAATACATATTAAAACACTACATGTATATACATTTTAACTGAGTCGTTAAGTCATCGTTAGTCGTTACATGTAAATGTTGTTTTGAAACCTTTAGGTTAACGATCTTGTTGAATGTTGTTAACCCATTGTTTTTTATAACAAATGAGATGTTAAATTGTTATATTATCATGATATTATGATATATAATATATCTTAGTATGATATATATACAGTTAAATGTCGTTACAACGATAATCGTTACATATATGTCTCGTTTCGAAATCATTAAGTTAGTAGTCTTATTTTTACATATGTATTTCATTGTTAATACACTTAATAATATATTTACTTATCATTTAACATAATTAACCAAGTGTATCAATATCTTAATATGATTCATATGTACCTAGTAAGACGTTGTTATAACGATAATCGTTATATATATCGTTTTCGAGTTTCTTAAATTAATAGTCTCATTTTTATGTATATAACTCATTGTTAAAATACCTAATGAGATACATACTTATAATAAAATCATTTTAACTATATATATAACCATATATATGTCATCGTATAGTTTTTACAAGTTTTAACGTTCGTGAATCACCGGTCAACTTGGGTGGTCAATTGTTTATATGAAACCTATTTCAATTAATCAAGTCTTAACAAGTTTGATTGCTTAACATGTTGGAAACACTTAATCATTTAAATAACAATTTCATTTAATATATATATAAACATGGAAAAGTTTGGGTCACTACAGTACCTACCCGTTAAATAAATTTCGTCCCGAAATATTAAGCAGTTGGAGGTGTTGACGTATCTTCTGGAAATAAATGCGGGTATTTCTTCTTCATCTGATCTTCACGCTCCCAGGTGAACTCGGGTCCTCTACGAGCATTCCATCGAACCTTAACAATCGGTATCTTGTTTTGTTTAAGTCTCTTAACCTCACAATCCATTATTTCGACGGGTTCTTCGATGAATTGAAGTTTTTCGTTGATTTGGATTTCATCTAATGGAATAGTGAGATCTTCTTTAGCAAAACATTTCTTCAAATTTTAGACGTGGAAAGTGTTATGTACAGCCGCGAGTTGTTGAGGTAGCTCCAGTTGGTAAGCTACTGGTCCGACACGATCTATAATCTTGAATGGTCCAATGTACCTTGGTTTTAGTTTCCCCCATTTACCAAATCGAACAACGCCTTTCCAAGGTGAAACCTTATGCATAACCATTTCTCCAATTTAAAATCTATATCTTTTCTTTTACTGTCCGCGTAGCTCTTTTGTCGACTCTGGGCGGTTTTCAATCTTTGTTGAATTTGGATGATTTTCTCGGTAGTTTCTTGTATTATCTCCGGACCCGTAATGTGTCTATCCCCCACTTCACTTCAACAAATCGGAGACCTGCATTTTCTACCATAAAGTACTTCAAACGGCGCCATCTCAATGCTTGAATGGTAGCTGTTGTTGTAGGAAAATTCTGCTAACGGTAGATGTAGATCCCAACTGTTTCCGAAATCAATAACACAAGCTCGTAGCATGTCTTCAAGCGTTTATATCGTACTTTCGCTCTGCCCATCAGTTTGTGGATGATAGGCAGTACTCATGTCTAGACGAGTTCTCAATGCTTGCTGTAATGTCTGCCAGAATCTTGAAATAAATCTGCCATCCCTATCAGAGATAATAGAGATTGGTATTCCATGTCTGGAGACGACTTCCTTCAAATACAGTCGTACTAACTTCTCCATCTTGTCATCTTCTCTTATTGGCAGGAAGTGTGCTGACTTGGTGAGACGATCAACTATTACCCAAATAGTATCATAACCACTTGCAGTCCTTGGCAATTTAGTAATGAAATCCATGGTAATGTTTTCCCATTTCCATTCCGGAATTTCAGGTTGTTGTAGTAGACCTGATGGTTTTTGATGTTCAGCTTTGACCTTAGAATACATCAAACATTCTCCTACATATTTAGCAATATCGGCTTTCATACCTGGCCACCAAAAATGTTTCTTAAGATCCTTGTACATCTTCCCTGTTCCAGGATGTATTGAGTATCTGGTTTTATGAGCTTCTCTAAATACCATTTCTCTCATATCTCCAAATTTTGGTACCCAAATTCTTTCAGCCCTATACCGGGTTCCGTCTTCCCAAATATTAAGATGCTTCTCCAATCCTTTGGGTATTTCATCCTTTAAATTTCCCTCTTTTAAAACTCCTTGTTGCGCCTCCTTTATTTGAGTAGTAAGGTTAGTGTGAATCATTATATTCATAGATTTTACTCGAATGGGTTCTCTGTCCTTTCTGCTCAAGGCGTCGGCTACCACATTTGCCTTCCCCGGGTGGTAACGAATCTCAAAGTCGTAATCATTCAACAATTCAATCCACCTACGCTGCCTCATATTCAGTTGTTTCTGATTAAATATGTGTTGAAGACTTTTTGTGGTCGGTATATATAATACTTTTGACCCCATATAAGTAGTGCCTCCAAGTCTTTAATGCAAAAACAACCGCGCCTAATTCCAAATCATGCGTCGTATAATTTTACTCGTGAATCTTCAATTGTCTAGATGCATAAGCAATCACCTTCGTTCGTTGCATTAATACACAACCGAGACCTTGCTTTGATGCGTCACAATAAATCACAAAATCATCATTCCCTTCAGGCAATGACAATATAGTTGCCGTAGTTAGCTTTTTCTTCAATAACTGAAACGCTTTCTCTTGTTCATCCTTCCATTCAAATTTCTTCCCTTTATGCGTTAATGCAGTCAAGGGTTTTGCTATTCTGGAAAAGTCTTGGATGAACCTTCTGTAGTAACCAGCTAGTCCTAAAAACTGGCGTATGTGTTTCGGAGTTTTCGGGGTTTCCCACTTTTCAACAGTTTCTATCTTTTCCGGGTCCACCTGTATACCTTCTTTGTTCACTATGTGACCGAGGATATTGAACTTCTTCCAACCAAAATGCACACTTTGAAAACTTAGCGTACAGTTTTTCTTTCCTCAATACTTCTATCACTTTTCTCAAATGTTCTTCGTGCTCTTGATCATTCTTTGAGTAAATAAGTATGTCATCGATGAAAACAATGACAAACTTGTCAAGATATGGCCCACACACTCGGTTCATAAGGTCCATGAACACAGCTGGTACGTTAGTCAATCCAAACGGCATAACCATAAACTCGTAATGACCATAACGCGTCCTAAAAGCAGTTTTTGGAATATCATCCTCCTTTACTCGCATTTGATGATATCCAGAACGTAAATCGATCTTCGAATAAACCGACGAGCCTTGTAGTTGATCAAATAAGTCGTCAATTCTCGGCAGTGGATAACGGTTTTTGATGGTAAGTTGGTTCAACTCTCTGTAGTCAATACACAACCTAAATATACCATCCTTCTTCTTGACAAACAAAATAGGAGCTCCCCATGGTGATGTGCTTGGTCGAATGAAACCATGTTCTAATAGTTCTTGCAGTTGGCTTTGCAGTTCTTTCATCTCGCTGGGTACGAGTCTATAAGGAGCACGAGCTATTGGTGCAACTCCTGGTACAAGATCTATTTGAAATTCAACAGATCGATGTGGAGGTAGTCCCGGTAATTCTTTCGGAAATACATCGGGAAATTCTTTTGCGACGGGAACATCATTGATGCTCTTTTCTTCAGTTTGTACTTTCTCGACGTGTGCTAGAACAGCATAGCAACCTTTTCTTATTAGTTTTTGTGCCTTCAAATTACTAATAAGATGTAGCTTCATGTTGCCCTTTTCTCCGTACACCATTAAGGGTTCTCCTTCTTCTCGTACAATGCGAATTGCATTTTTGTAACAAACGATCTCTGCTTTTACTTCTCTCAACCAGTCCATACCGATTATCACATCAAAACTCCCTAACTCTACTGGTATCAAGTCAATCGTTAATGTTTCGCTAACCAGTTTAATTTCTCGATTCCGACATATATTATCTGCTGAAATTAATTTACCATTTGCTAATTCGAGTAAAAATTTACTATCCAAAGGCGTCAATGGGCAACTTAATTTAGCACAAAAATCTCTACTCATATAGCTTCTATCCGCACTCGAATCAAATAAAACGTAAGCAGATTTATTGTCAATAAGAAACGTACCCGTAACAAGCTCCGGGTCTTTCTGTGCCTCTGCCGCATTAATATTGAAAACTCTTCCACGGCCTTGTCCATTCGTGTTCTCCTGGTTCGGGCAATTTCTAATAATGTGGCCCGGTTTTCCACATTTATAACAAACTACATTGGCATAACTTGCTCCGACACTACTTGCTCCGCCATTACTCGTTCCGACACCATTTGTTCCTTTCGTTCTGTTAACCCATAGTCCGTAGACCTCACACTTCGCCGCGCTATGACCATTTCTTTTACACTTGTTGCAAAATTTGGTGCAGAACCCCGAGTGATACTTTTCACACCTTTGGCATAGCTGCTTCTGATTGTTGTTGTTGTTGCGGTTGTTATTGTTGTTGGGATGATTGTTGTTGTTGTTGTTGTTGTTGTTGTTGTTGTTGTTGGGCCATTTGTTGTAGTTGCGATTGATGTTGCGATTGTTGGGATAATTGTTGCGATTATTATTGTAATTGCTGTTGTTGTTGTATTGGTGATTCTTATCACCGTTTTCCTCCCACTTTCTTTTGACTTGCTTCACATTGGCCTCATCAGCCATCTGTTCTTTAATTCTTTCCTCAATCTGGTTCACTAGTTTGTGAGCCATTCTACATGCCTGTTGTATGGAGGCGGGCTCGTGTGAACTTATATCTTCTTGGATTCTTTCCGGTAATCCTTTCACAAACGCGTCGATCTTCTCTTCCTCATCTTCGAACGCTCTCGGACACAATAGGCACAATTCTGTGAATCGTCTTTCGTATGTGGTAATATCAAATCCTTGGGTTCGTAACCCTCTAAGTTCTGTCTTGAGCTTATTGACCTCGGTTCTGGGACGGTACTTCTCGTTCATCAAGTGCTTGAATGCTGACCACAGTAGTGCGTACGCATCATCTTGTCCCACTTGCTCTAGATAGGTATTCCACCATGTTAACGCAGAACCTGTGAAGGTATGCGTAGCGTACTTCACTTTGTCCTTTTCAGTACAATTACTTATGGCAAACACCGATTCGACCTTCTCGGTCCACCGGTTCAATCCGATTGGTCCTTCGGTTCCATCAAATTCCAAAGGTTTGCAGGCAGTGAATTCTTTGTAGGTTCATCCTACACGATTTCCTGTACTGCTAGATCCAAGGTTATTGTTGGTATGTAGCGCAGCCTGTACTGCGGCTATGTTTGAAGCTAGAAAAGTACGAAATTCCTCTTCATTCATATTCACGGTGTGTCGAGTAGTCGGAGCCATTTCCTTCAAGATAGTCAAATGGAACAAGTTAATCATACAGAAAATTAAGAGTAGTTAATAGTATTTCGTAGCATAATATGAACTCATTTATAAAAGCTTTTTCTTCATATTAGCGTTTTATAAGTTTAAATTCGGGTAGTACCTACCCGTTAAGTTCATACTTAGTAGCTAATATACAATTCAACTACTACAATTCTATATGAAAAACTGATTATAATAATATTTCGCGTTCAAACTTTTACACAATATTTTACAAACTTACAATACTGCTTATTTTACATATAGCATGAAATATAGCACACAATAAATTTGATACAAGATAGTTGTGAAGATAATTCTAGCTAGTACACAAGTCGTTCAGCAAAGGCAATAAAGACAATTAATTCATACGTCCAGAAACAAGTCATGCATTCTGGTTTTACTAGGACTACTTCCCATCCTTGGTCTTGTGGAACATAACCGTTATGGCCGTTGATAAGACAGCGTGTTGTAACGTCGTCAAAGGAACGAGGGTTACATAATGACCAACAGTCTCGTAATAACCTAAAAACCTCATTTCTTACCCCAATTACCGACTCCGTCACTTGTTGGAACGTTTTGTTTAATAGCTGTAGCCCGATGTTCTTTTTCTCACTTTGGTGAGAAGCGAACATTACTAACCCGTAAGCATAGCATGCTTCTTTATGTTGCATGCTAGCCGCTTTTTCTAAATCATGAAGTCCTATATTCAGATACATTGAGTCAAAATAATTTCTTAACCCGTTGCGTAAAATAGCATTTGGGTTCCCTGCAATATATGCGTCAAAGTAAACACATCGTAACTTATGGGTTTCCCAATGTGATATCCCCCATCTTTCAAACGAAAGTCTCTTATAAACCAAGACATTCTTGGAACGTTCTTCGAATGTCTTACAAACTGATTTCGCCGTAAATATTTGTGCCGAAGAATTCTGACCGACTCTAGACAAGATTTCATCAATCATGTCTCCGGGTAGGTCTCTTAAAATATTGGGTTGTCTATCCATTTTGTGTTTTTAAACTGTAAAATAGACAAGAGTTAGATTCATAAAAAAATACTTATTAATACAAGCAATTTTTACATATATCATAAAGCATAAGCACACTATATTACATATATTACACCACACGAATACAACTATCTTATTCCGACTCGCTCGTTTCTTCTTCTTCGGTTTTGGTTCGTATTGCCAAGTTTCTAGGGATATATGATGTTCCCCTAATACTAGCTGTCGTTTTCCACAACGGTTTAGAAAAACCTGGTGGTTTAGAGGTTCCCGGGTCATTGTTACAACTTAAGGACTTCGGGGGTTGACGATACATATAAAGTTCATCGGGTTGGAATTAGATTTCTCTATTTTTATGCCCTTTCCCTTATTATTTTCTTTTTCTTTTTTAAATTCAGTTGGGGTAATTTCTATAACATCATCGGAATTCTCGTCGGAATCCGATTCATCGGAGAATTGGTAATCCTCCCAATATTTTGTTTTCTTGGTGGAAACACCATTGACCATAATTAACCTTGGTCGGTTGGTTGAGAATTTTCTTTTACTTAACCGTTTTATTATTTCCCCCACCGGTTCTATTTCCTCCTCCGGTTCCTCCTCTTCCGGTTCTGATTCTTCTTCCGGTTCTGATTCTTCTTTCGGTTCCTCTTCGGGAACTTGTGAATCAGTCCAATATATATTCGACTCTTCGTTATTATTAGGTGAGTCAATGGGATTTGTGCTAGAGGTAGACATCTATCACACAATATCAAACATGTTAAGAGATTAATATATCACATAATATATGCATGTTAATAATATATAGTTTCCAACAAAAATGTTAAGCAATCATTTTTAAAGAAAACACGGTCGAAGTCCAGACTCACTAATGCATCCTAACAAACTCGATAAGACACACTAATTCAAATTTTATGGTTCTCTAAGACCAACGCTCGGATACCAACTGAAATGTTCCGTTCTTATTGATTAAAAATGTTCCATATTAATTGATTTCGTTGCGAGGTTTTGACCTCTATATGAGACGTTTTTCAAAGACTGCATTCATTTTTAAAACAAACCATAACCTTTATTTCATAAATAAAGGTTTAAAAAGCTTTACGTAGATTATCAAATAATGATAATCTAAAATATCCTGTTTACACACGACCATTACATAATGGTTTACAATACAAATATGTTACATCGAAATCAGTTTCTTGAATGCAGTTTTTACATAATATCATACAAACATGGACTCCAAATCTTGTCCTTATTTTAGTATGCAACAGCGGAAGCTCTTAGTATTCACCTGAGAATAAACATGCTTTAAACATCAACAAAAATGTTGGTGAGTTATAGGTTTAACCTATATATATCAAATCGTAACAATAGACCACAAGATTTCATATTTCAATACACATCCCATACATAGAGATAAAAATCATTCATATGGTGAACACTTGGTAACCGACATTCACAATATGCATATAGAATATCCCCATCATTCCGGGATCCTCCTTCGGACATGATATAAATTTCGAAGTACTAAAGCATCCGGTACTTTGGATGGGGCTTGTTAGGCCCGATAGATCTATCTTTAGAGTTCGCGTCAACTAGGGTGTCTGTTTCCTAATTCTTAGATTACCAGACTTAATAAAAAGGGCATATTCGATTAGATAATCCAACCATAGAATGTAGTTTCGATTACTTGTGTCTATTTCGTCAAGCATTTATAAAAACAGCGCATGTATTCTCAGTCCCAAAAATATATATTGCAAAAGCATTTAAAAAGGGATTAATGAAACTCACGCATATAATTATTGTAAAACAGTTAATAAAGCATTTGCATGTATTCTCAGTCCCAAAAATGTAAAGAGTAAAAGGGAATCAAATGAAACTCACTTTCACAGATTTTTACTTCGTCGGAAAGTAAGACTTGGCCACTGGTTAATTCACGAACCTATAACAATATATACATATATATCAAAGTATGTTCAAAATATATTTACAACACTTTTAATATATTTTGATGTTTTAAGTTTATTAAGTCAGCTGTCCTCGTTAGTAACCTACAACTAGTTGTTCACAGTTAGATGTATAGAAATAAATCGATAAATATTATCTTGAATCAATCCACGACCCAGTGTATACGTATCTCAGTATTGATCACAACTCAAACTATATATGTTTTGGAATCAACCTCAACCCTGTATAGCTAACTCCAACATTCACATATAGAGTGTCTATGGTTGTTCCGAAATATATATAGATGTGTCGACATGATAGGTTGATACATTGTATACGTGTCTATGGTATCTCAAGATTACATAATATACAATACAAGTTGATTAAGTTATGGTTGGAATAGATTTTTTACCAATTTTCACGTAGCTAAAATGAGAAAAAATATCCAATCTTGTTTTACCCATAACTTCTTCATTTTAAATCCGTTTTGAGTGAATCAAATTGCTATGGTTTCATATTGAACTCTATTTTATGAATCTAAACAGAAAAATTATCGGTTTATAGTCGGAAAAATAAGTTACAAGTCATTTTTGTAAAGGTAGTCATTTCAGTCGAAAGAACGACGTCTAGATGACCATTTTAGAAAACATACTTCCACTTTGAGTTTAACCATAATTTTTGGATATAGTTTCATGTTCATAATAAAAATCATTTTATCAAAATAACAACTTTTAAATCAAAGTTTATCATAGTTTTTAAGTAACTAACCCAAAACAGCCCGCGGTGTTACTACGACGGCGTAAATCCGGTTTTACGGTGTTTTTCGTGTTTCCAGGTTTTAAATCATTAAGTTAGCATATAATATAGATATAGAACATGTGTTTAGTTGATTTTAAAAGTCAAGTTAGAAGGATTAACTTTTATTTGCGAACAAGTTTAGAATTAACTAAACTATGTTCTAGTGATTACAAGTTTAAACCTTCGAATAAGATAGCTTTATATGTATGAATCGAATGATGTTATGAACATCATTACTACCTAAAGTTCCTTGGATAAACCTACTGAAAATGAAAAAAATAGATCTAGCTTCAAAGGATCCTTGGATGGCTTGAAAGTTCTTGAAACAGAATCATGACACGAAAACAATTTCAAGTAAGATTTCCACTCGAAATAAGATTGTTATAGTTATAGAAATTGAATTAAAGTTTGAATATGATTATTACCTTGTATTAGAAAGATAACCTACTGTAAGTAACAAAGGTTTCTTGATCTTGGATGATTACTTGGAATGGATTTAGAAAACTTGGAAGTAAACTTGCAATCTTGGAAGTATTCTTGATTTTATGAAACTAGAACTTTTGGAATTTATGAAGAACACTTAGAACTTGAAGATAGAACTTGAGAGAGATCAATTAGATGAAGAAAATTGAAGAATTAAAGTGTTTATAGGTGTTTTTGGTCGTTGGTGTATGGATTAGATATAAAGGATATGTAATGTTATTTTCATGTAAATAAGTCATGAATGATTACTCATATTTTTGTAATTTTATGAGATATTTCATGCTATTTGCCAAATGATGGTTCCCACATGTGTTAGGTGACTCACATGGGCTGCTAAGAGCTGATCATTGGAGTGTATATACTAATAGTACATACATCTAAAAGCTGTGTATTGTACGAGTACGAATACGGGTGCATACGAGTAGAATTATTGATGAAACTGAAGGATGTAATTGTACGCATTTTTGTTAAGTAGAAGTATTTTGATAAGTGTCTTTAAGTCTTTCAAAAGTGTATGAATACATATTAAAACACTACATGTATATACATTTTAACTGAGTCGTTAAGTCATCGTTAGTCGTTACATGTAAATGTTGTTTTGAAACCTTTAGGTTAACGATCTTGTTGAATGTTGTTAACCCATTGTTTTTTATAACAAATGAGATGTTGAATTGTTATATTATCATGATATTATGATATATAATATATCTTAGTATGATATATATACAGTTAAAAGTCGTTACAACGATAATCGTTACATATATGTCTCGTTTCGAAATCATTAAGTTAGTAGTCTTATTTTTACATATGTATTTTATTGTTAATACACTTAATAATATATTTACTTATCATTTAACATAATTAACCAAGTGTATCAATATCTTAATATGATTCATATGTACCTAGTAAGACGTTGTTATAACGATAATCGTTATATATATCGTTTTCGAGTTTCTTAAATTAATAGTCTCATTTTTATGTATATAACTCATTGTTAAAATACCTAATGAGATACATAATTATAATAAAATCATTTTAACTATATATATATATAACCATATATATGTCATCGTATAGTTTTTACAAGTTTTAACGTTCGTGAATCACCGGTCAACTTGGGTGGTCAATTGTCTATATGAAACCTATTTCAATTCCGGGACACCCTTCGGATATGATATAAATTTCAAAGTATTAACGAATCCGGTACTTTGGATGGGGTTTGTTAGGCCCAATAGATCTATCTTTAGGATTCGCGTCAATAAGGGTGTCTGTTCCCTAATTCTTAGATTACCAGACTTAATAAAAAGGGGCATATTCGATTTCGATAATTCAACCATAGAATGTAGTTTCACGTACTTGTGTCTATTTTGTAAATCATTTATAAAACCTGCATGTATTCTCATCCCAAAAATATTAGATTTTAAAAGTGGGACTATAACTCACTTTCACAGATATTTCCTTCCTCGGAAATAAGACTTGGCCACGGATCGATTCACGAACCTATACAAATATGTACATATATATCAAAGTATGATCAAAATATAATTACAACCATTTTTATTATGTTTTAAAGATTTGAGTGTATTAAGTCAGCTGTCCTCGTTAGTAACCTACGACTAGTTGTCCACAGTTAGATGTACAGAAATAAATCGATATATATTATCTTGAATCAATCCACGACCCAGTGTATACACGTCTCAGGCTAGATCACAACTCAAAGTATATATATTTTTGGAATCAACCTCAACCCTGTATAGCTAACTCTAACATTACTGCATATAGAGTGTCTATGGTTGTTCCAAATAATATATATACATGGGTCGATATGATATGTCAAAACATTTGCATACGTGTCTATGGTATCCCAAGATTACATAATATATTAGAATACATGTATAATACAATATAAGTTAGCTAGGATATGATTTGTATAGATTTGTTAAACATTTCCCGTAGCTAAAATGATCAAAAATATCCAATCTTGTTTTACCCATAACTTCTTCATTTTAAATCCGTTTTGAGTGAATCAAATTGCTATGGTTTCATATTGAACTCTAATTTAAGAATCCAAACATAAAAAGTATATGTTTATAGTCAAAAATTTAAGTTACATGTCAATTACTAAAGAGGTAGTCATTTCCATCGAAAGAATGACATCTTGATGACCATTTTGAAAAACATACTTTCACTTTGAGTTTAACCAAGATTCTTGGATATAGTTTACATATTCATATGAAAAATCATTTTCCCAGAAGAGCAACTTTTAAATCAAAGTTTATCATAGTTTTTAATTATCCAAACCAAAACAGCCCCCGGTTTCACTACGACGGCGTATATCCGATTTTATGGTGTTCATCGTGTTTCCAGGTTTTAAATCATTAAGTTAGCATATAATATAGATATAGAACATGTGTTTAGTTGATTTTAAAGGTCAAGTTAGAAGGATTAACTTTTGTTTGCGAACAAGTTTAGAATTAACTAAACTATGTTCTAGTGATTACAAGTTGAAACCTTCGAATAAGATAGCTTTATATGTATGAATCGAATGATGTTATGAACATCATTACTACCTCAAGTTTTCTGGATAAAACTATTGGAAATGAGAAAAATGGATCTAGCTTCAAAGGATCCTTGAATGGCTTGAAAGTTCTTGAAGCAGAATCATGACACGAAAACAGTTCAAGTAAGATTTTCACTCGAAATAAGATTGTTATAGTTGTAGAAATTGAATCAATGTTTGAATATGAATATTACCTTGAATTAGAAAGATAACCTACTGTAAATAACAAAGGTTCCTTGATCTTAGATTATTACTTGGAATGGATTAGAAAGCCTGGAAGTAGACTTGCAAACTTGGAAGTATTCTTGATTTTTATGAAACTATACTTATGGAATTTATGAAGAACAATTAGAACTTGAAGATGGAACTTGAAGATGGAACTTGAGAGAGATCAATTAGATGAAGAAAATTGAAGAATGAAAGTGTTTGTAGGTGTTTTTAGTCGTTGGTATATGGATTAGATATAAAGGATATGTAATTTTGTTTTCATGTAAATAAGTCATGAATGATTACTAATATTTTTGTAATTTTATGAGATATTTCATGCTAGTTTCCAAATGATGGTTCCCACATGTGTTAGGTGACTCACATGGGCTACTAAGAGCTGATCATTGGAGTGTATATACCAATAGTACATACATCTAAAAGCTGTGTATTGTACGAGTACGAATACGGGTGCATACGAGTAGAATTGTTGATGAAACTGAACGAGGATGTAATTGTAAGCATTTTTGTTAAGTAGAAGTATTTTGATAAGTGTATGGAAGTCTTTCAAAAGTGTATAAATACATATTAAAACACTACATGTATATACATTTTAACTGAGTCGTTAAGTCATCGTTAGTCGTTACATGTAAGTGTTGTTTTGAAACCTTTAGGTTAACGATCTCAATTAATGTTGTTAACCTAATGTTTATTATATCAAATGAGATGTTAAATTATTATGTTATTATTATATTATGATGTATGAATATCTCTTAATATGATATATATATTAAAATATCGTTACAACGATAATCGTTACATATAAGTCTCGTTTCGTAATTCTTGAGTTAGTAGTCTTGTTTTTACATATGTAGTTCATTGTTAACACACTTAATGATATATTTAAATATCATTTTATCATGTTAAATATAGTGTATCAATATCTTAATATGATACATATGTATTTAGTTGACGTTATCATAACGATAATCGTTATATATATCATTTCGAGTTTCTTAACTTAGTAATCTCATTTCTTATGTATATAACACATTGTTAATATACTTAGTGAGATACTTACTCATCATAATCTCATGTCAACCATATATATATGTATATATATACCACAACATGTAGTTTTACAAATTTGTAACGTTCGTGAATCGCCGGTCAACTTGGGTGATCAATTGTCTATATGAAACTTATTTCATTTAATCAAGTCTTAACAAGTTTGATTGCTTAACACGTTGGAAACATTTAGTCATGTAAATATCAATCTCAATTAATATATATAAACATGGAAAAGTTCGGGTCACTACAGTACCTACCCGTTAAATAAATTTCGTCCCGAAATTTAAACTGTTGAAGGTGTTGACGAATCTTTTGGAAATAGATGCGGGTATTTCTTCTTCATCTGATCTTCATGCTCCCAGGTGAACTCATGTCCTCTACGAGCATTCCATCGAACATTAACAATCGGTATCTTGTTTTACTTAAGTCTCTTAACCTCACGATCCATTATTTCGACGGGTTCTTCAATGAACTTAAGTTTTTCATTGATTTGGATTTCGTCCAACGAAAAAGTGAGATCTTCTTTAGAAAAAAATTTCTTCAAATTCGAGACGTGGAAAGTGTTATGTACAGCCGTGAGTTGTTGAGGTAGCTCCAGTTGGTAAGCTACTGGTCCGACACGATCTATAATCTTGAATGGTCCAATGTACCTTGGATTTAGTTTCCCCCGTTTACCAAATCGAACAACGCCTTTCCAAGGTGAAACCTTAAGCATGACCATTTCTCTAATTTCAAACTCTATATCTTTTCTTTTACTGTCCGCGTAGCTCTTTTGTCGACTCTGGGCGGTTTTCAATCGTTGTTGAATTTGGATGATTTTCTCGGTAGTTTCTTGTATTATCTCCGGACCCGTAATCTGTCTATCCCCCACTTCATTCTAACAAATCGGAGACCTGCACTTTCTACCATAAAGTGCCTCAAACGGCGCCATCTCAATACTAGAATGATAACTGTTGTTGTAGGAAAATTCTGCAAACGGTAGGTGTCGATCCCAACTGTTTCCGAAATCAATAACACATGCTCGTAGCATGTCTTCAAGCGTTTGTATCGTCCTTTCACTCTGCCCATCAGTTTGTGGATGATAGGCAGTACTCATATCTAGACGAGTCCCCAATGCTTGTTGCAACGTCTGCCAGAACCTTGAAACAAATCTACCATCCCTATCAGAGATAATAGAGACGGGTATTCCATGTTTGGAGACAACCTCCTTCAAATACAATCACGCCAACTTCTCCATTTTGTCATCTTCTCTCATTGGCAGGAAGTGTGCTTACTTGGTGAGACGATCAACTATTACCCAAATAGTATCATAACCACTTGCAGTCCTTGGTAATTTAGTAATGAAATCCATGGTAATGTTTTCCCATTTCCATTCCGGGATTTCAGGTTGTTGTAGTAGACCTGATGGTTTCTGATGTTCAGCTTTGACCTTAGAACACGTCAAACATTCTCCTACATATTTAGCAATATCGGCTTTCATACCCAACCACCAAAAGTGTTTCTTGAGATCTTTATACATCTTCCCCGCTCCGGGATGTATTGAATATCTAGTTTTATGTGCTTCTTTAAGTACCATTTCTCTCACATCTCCAAACCTTGGTACCCAAATTCTATCAGCCCTATATCGGGTTCCGTCTTCCCGAATATTAAGATGTTTCTCTGATCCTTTGGATATCTCATTCTTCAACTTTCCTTCTTTTACAACCCCCTGTTGCGCCTCCTTTATTTGAGTAGTAAGGTTCGTATGAATAATTATATTCATAGCTTTTACCCGTATAGGTTCTCTGTCCTTTCTACTCAAAGCGTCGGCTACCACATTCGCCTTCCCCTGGTGGTATCGAATCTTAAAATCATAATCATTCAACAGTTCAATCCACCTGCGTTGTCTCATATTCAGTTGCTTCTGATTAAATATATGTTGGAGACTTTTGTGGTCGGTATATATAATACTTTTGACCCCATATAAATAATTCCTCCAAGTCTTTAATGCAAAAACAACAGCACCCAATTCCAAATCGTGAGTCGTATAATTTTGCTCATGAATCTTCAATTGTCTAGATGCATAAGCAATCACCTTCATTCGTTGCATTAATACACAACCGAGACCTTGCTTTGATGCGTCACAATAAATCACAAAATCATCATTCCCTTCAGGCAATGATAATATAGGTGCCGTAGTTAGCTTTTTCTTCAATAACTGAAACGCCTTCTCATGTTCATCCTTCCATTCAAATTTCTTCCTTTTATGCATTAATGCAGTCAAGGGTTTTGCTATTTTAGAGATATCTTGGATGAATCTTCTGTAGTAACCAGCCAATCCTAAAAATTGACGTATATGCTTCTGAGTTTTTGGGGTTTCCCACTTTTCAACGATTTTGATCTTTGCCGGGTCCACCTGGATACCTTCTTTGTTCACTATGTGATCGAGGAATTGAACTTCTTCCAACCAAAATGCACACTTTGAAAACTTAGCGTACAGTTTTTCTTTCCTCAATACTTCTATCACTTTTCTCAAATGTTCTTCGTGCTCTTGATCATTCTTTGAGTAAATAAGTATGTCATCGATGAAAACAATGACAAACTTGTCAAGATATGGCCCACACACTCGGTTCATAAGGTCCATGAACACAGCTGGTGCGTTAGTCAATCCAAACGGCATAACCATAAACTCGTAATGACCATAACGCGTCCTAAAAGCAGTTTTTGGAATATCATCCTCTTTTACTCGCATTTGATGATATCTAGAACGTAAATCGATTTTCGAATAAACCGACGAGCCTTATAGTTGATCAAATAAGTCGTCAATTCTCGGCAGTGGATAACAGTTTTTGATGGTAAGTTTATTCAACTCTCTGTAGTCAATACACAACCTAAATGTACCATCCTTCTTCTTGACAAACAAAACAGGAGCTCCCCATGGTGATGTGCTTGGTCAAATGAAACCACGTTCTAATAGTTCTTGCAGTTGGCTTTGCAGTTCTTTCATCTCGTTGGGTGCGAGTCTGTAAGGATCACGAGCTATTGGTGCAGCTCCTGGTACAATATCTATTTGAAATTCAACAGATCGATGTGGAGGTAGTCCCGGTAATTCTTTTGGAAATACATCGGGAAATTCTTTTGCGACGGGAACATTATTGATGCTCTTTTCTTCAGTTTGTACTTTTTCGACGTGTGCTAGAACAGCATAGAAACCTTTTCTTATTAGTTTTTTTGTGCCTTCAAATTACTAATAAGATGTAGCTTCGTGTTGCCCTTTTCTCCGTACACCATTAAGGGTTCTTCTTCTTCTCGTACAATGCGAATTGTATTTTTGTAACATACGATCTCTACTTTCATCTCCTTCAGCCAGTCCATGCCAACTATTACATCAAAACTCCCTAACTCTACTGGTATCAAATCAATCTTAAATATTTCACTACCCAGTTTAATTTCTTGATTCCGGCATATATAATCTGCTGAAATTAATTTACCGTTTGCTAATTCGAGTAAAAATTTACTATCCAACGGCGTCAATGGACAACTTAATTTAGCACAAAATCTCTACTTATATAGCTTCTATCCGCACCCGAATCAAATAAAACGTAAGTAGATTTATTGTCAATAAGAAACGTACCCGTAACAAGTTCCGGGTCTTCCTGTGCCTCTGCCGCATTAATATTGAAAACTCTTCCGCGGCCTTGTCCATTCGTGTTCTCCTGGTTCGGGTAATTTCTAATAATGTGGCCCGGTTTTCCACATTGATAACAAAATACATTGGCATAACTTGCTCTGACACTACTTGCTCCGCCATTACTCGTTCCGACACTATTTGTTCCTTTCGTTCTATTAACCCCTGGTCCGTAGACCTCACACTTCGTCGCGCTATGACCATTTCTTTTACACTTGTTGAAAAATTTGGTGCAGAACCCCGAGTGATACTTTTCACACCTTTGGCATAGCTGCTTCTGATTGTTGTTGTTGTTACGGTTGTTATTGTTGTTGGGATGATTGTTGTAGTTTTTGTTGTTGTTATGCCGTTTGTTGTAGTTGAGATTGATGTTGCGATTGTTGGGATAGTTTTTGAAGTATTGGTGACTCTTATCACCGTTTTCCTCCCACTTTCTTTTGACTAGCTTCACGTTGGCCTCCTCGGCCGCCTGTTCTTTAATTCTTCCCTCAATCTGGTTCACTAGTTTGTGAGCCATTCTACATGCCTTTTGTATGGAGGTGATGTCGTAGCGTGGGGGTACGAAATAGTTTATATTTTACTAGGAAAAATTATTAAATACGATACATTTTTACACAAGTTTTAATTATTTATTTACAAAATGGATATACCTAAACCTTGCTACAACACTATAGGCAGTGTACCTAATCGTAGAGTAGTATAGTTTTTAGTAAGTCCGGTTCATTCCACAGGGAACGGGCTTATTGCACACTATATTTTAAACAATTATATTCGTACAAAATATATTATATTAATAATATATAAAAGGGGGTTTTACCGTTTAATGACCGGTTTGTCGATTTTATATTTTAAACGAAGCGTAAAGTAAATGACGATATTTAACTAACAATATAAAATAAATAACAATAATTAAAATGACAATAAATAAAAGTACGAGGAAAAATGAAATAAAATATATTATGCTTATTTAAGCTTCCGTAACCATGATGTTTGACGTTTTGATTATTTATTACCCTGGGTTAATTGTCCTTTGTCCTGGATTATTTGATAAGTCCATCTAGTTTTTGTCCATAACATTCCATCAGTCATAAATATAAAGTGCGAGTATCCTCGTCAAATTATCCTTATACCCGAAGTCAAATATTCCAACTAATTGGGGACTTAAACTGTAACAAGGTTTTAATACTTTGTTTAATAATTACATCAGGATATCAACTGCGTGTAATCCAAGGTTTTAATACTTTGTTATCAATTATGCCAAGTGTCCTTGTACATAATTTCACCCCTGTTTTAATAATTCTAGTGACTATTAATCCATTCCCGTATCCGGTTAAATAAACGATTATTCGTACATATAAATACCCCGCCCACCGTGTCCGATCGAGTGTATATGGTTATTTATAGGTACGTCCAATTGTAAATCTTTATATTAAAATTAACAAACTATCATTTAGCTAAACAAATATAAAGCCCATTAATAGCTCATAGTCTAATTTCCACAAGTGTCGTTCTTTTGTCCAAACTCCAATTATGGTATAAACCCCAATTACCCAATTTTAGATATTTTTAGAACAACATTATGATTACTTCGGATTAAATAAGCATAATAATAACTTAGCTATGAGACATTAATGTAAAAAGAAGAACATAACTTACATTGAGTATTTATCGCGTAGTGTTACACGGTCAGAATTTCGACTTCAAAACCCGTAAAATAACTTTTACATAACCCAAACTAATCTAATATAACACTAATATATACTATATATATATATATATATATATATATATATATATATATATATATATATATATATATATTTATTTATTTATTTATATTATACTACAGAGTATTATTATTATTTGTTATGTATTTACTCGCAGAATTCGTAACCTTTTATAGGCATTTTGGAATTTGACAGCTCCGCGAGTCGTGGAGTTTTTGGCCTTCAAACTCCGCGAGTCATGGAGTTTGAAAATCCAGCTCACAAACTTTTGGCTCCTAGCTTGTCGACATAATAAATATATAAATATAAAATATAAATAATTAATATAATTATTTATATATTATATTATATTCTTGTGCATAGCTGACTTGTAATTTTTGGTCCGTTGCGTCGGGCGTTGATAGTTGACTCATGTCCCGGTTCCGAATTTTCGAACGTCCTTGCGTACAATTTAATATCTTGTACTTTGCGTTTTGTAACTTGTACTCTTGTCATTTTTAGACGTTTTTCATTAATAAATTGAACCTTTTGAATTGTATCTTGTACACTTGAGCTTTTTGGACGTTTGTGTCTTCAAATCTTCATTTTCGCCTTTTGTCTTCGCACTTATTTATTTAAACAATTACAATGAAAATATAATACAATTACATATGAAAACCTATTATTTAGGAGGGATATTGCTATGAAATATATGTTCCTTTTTAGCCTTATCAAATATCCCCACACTTGAGCGTTGCTTGTCCTCAAGCAATACATAACTTGAAATAAAATCACACTTCACTCGAATCACTTTTTTATTCTCACACTTTATACATCAGTGATTTTGATACGGCGGTATAAACAATGATAGTAACGATAGAACCATGGTTAAAGGTGGGTGTGCCATCCACAGTTGCCTCGGGTTTAGGTCAACGACACTTGCAATCAAATAGCCGATTTACTTTCGGTTTCCAAAGCAAAGTGCACATTTAAAAGGCGGTTTACAGTCCCGCATGACTATGAAAATGTAGATCCTTAAGAAAATTGGATCTTTATGAAAATATTTGATCTTTTGAAAATTCAATCTAGCTTTTACCCTAGATAAGTTTTCCGGAATAACCCTTCACCGGTGTTTGCAAAATATTTTTTTTTTGTGGGTTGTGTGGGTTTCAGATTTGAAAATTTTAGCTCAACACTTGTGGTTTTGTGTTACCCACTTGCTAACCTTGTATTGGGAAAGCAACACGTCCAGTATACTTGCTTCGTATATTACCTTTCGGTAAACTACCGTCCGGTTGTAAAGGAAAGCGATGAACAAGAAACTGTTAAGGCAATGTCCCGTGACTTGCTTTTGATTATGGTCTATAAATGTGTCGGATGCTATTACTATCCTTTGTAGGAGCAATAGTAAAGATCATCCTATGATTTTTCAGTCTTGCACAAGGTCCTGTCTCCGACCATGCTATGCAACCACCGTTCTTACGGTTGACACCCGATTTGGTTCAGGTGACCTAATGAATTCCAGGTGAATTCCTAGGATTTTACGTTCAATGGTAAACGCATTGAAAATGGTTTTTCAGAAAACAAATCGGTTTGTATTTTTGATCAAAATATTTTCTCGTTCAAGCTCGAGTTTAGATATCATTGAATTCCATGAGTTTGTAATTCTCAATCTTTAAGGTCAATCTCAAGAATTGAGTAATATCAGTCTTAAAAGCTGATTTTTGATCTTTAAGGAGATTATCCTTTCTGGGGATCTGATTCATTAGTCTTATCAAGCTAATTTGCACGGTGCCCTCCCCATTTTACAAGACAGATCCTCTCATGGTTAGGATAAGTCTGACCACTTGGCGACCCTGTTTGATGCTGAGGTCCGTGGATTTCCTGCTGATTTTAGTGATGACTTTTCTAGATTTTTCGTCAACCTACAGCTGGTCTGGACGATAACTTCTTGACCTAAATCAAGAAGCGCGTGTCTTGTTCGAAAGACTTTACTTCCTTTTAATGATGGAATTGATTCATCGTGTAGATCTATCTTTTCTTTTCTTTCATCGGGTAAAATAGTTAATTTAGTCCAAAACAAAAGCATCTGTAATAAACTTTACAGAAACATGTGCTAGATAGTTTTTAATTAAATAACTAGGTACATTCTCCCCACACTTAGTTTCTTTCTTTGCCTTTTTATTCTCCTTTATTCCATTTTAAATGAATTTAAGCGTTTTAGGGTGTTTCTTAATTTATGTCCTTTCCGAGGTAACGATAATTTCGGTATTAACACCTAGTTTTCACCGTTCATAAATATATATAAACATGATTTTAAATTCATTTAGTTGAAAATTTTTCAAATTTTCATAAAATTTGGCAAATAAACCAAGTATAAACCCGAGAGAATTTATAACCCTTCCCCACACTTGAGATCATGCAATGCCCTCATTTGCATGAAATCAGACTCTAATTATAAATTCATGAGGGTGATTAGTGTAGAAAAGTGATTGAAAATACCCAGTTTGTAATTACAAAGCTCGTCGAATGATAGATGTCGCGCCTCATCGTTCATTCCTTCTTGTTTTATCACACATGCTTTTTTTTCAAAAACGGCTGCTTTTCTGAACTGTTTACTAATATTTGAAAAAGCGTCTTTTACCCTAATCATGCATTTTTATTAACGAGTTATGCACTAACCCGAACCCCGAATTTAACGTTAAGTGGGGTTAAACTTCCCCACACTTAGCTGACGACATGTGAAGTCGGTAGAATGAGTTCCACGAATTAGAGTAGTGAGCCAGTTATTTACATTTCGTGTGGTGTATAATATATCAATGGGTTTAAAGTTTAGACTCACCAGATCGTCACTACTTAATTCTTTTTTAAGTGTAGCTTTTAGTAAATGGATATGTATCTTTTCATGTTCTTGGTCAAATGGATCGATATACACCGACATACTTATTTCTATAGGGTGGACAATTCCTAATATTTCCTTCCTTTTATTCTCAGGATCAAAGTTTTCACCTCTATTACCCAATTGGGTGAAATTCGAGGTGTCATTATCTATTACAGCTCGTAGTTCATTTCCGGTGGATGACTCGTCTATTGAGAATATTGGGTTGGAAGGTTGTGGAATGGTGAAGTTCGGTTTGGCCTCGGGGGTAAAATTTTTAACATTATCGTATTCCCAAGAGTACCAATTTGTCACCCTTACTTCTTCTTTATCCATTGATGGATCGATGATTTCGTCGGTAGAGGCTAATGTGTCGATATGTTGTGAAATTGGTAAGACTGAATAAAAAGTATCATCGGGATAATTGGTGATTTCGGAGCTCTCGAATTCATCAAAATTCGATGATATGAGATTTTCTTGCACAATACTCCTCAGATCAACAGGTGTGTAGTCTGATAGAGTTTCAGCTTGCCGGTTTACAAACTCTCTCATTTGTTCATTTTGAGCATTGAGTTCTTCGAGTTTGATTTTCATATTGTCTAATAATTTTTCAGACACGTAATTTTCCTCGTCTACTGGTTGTTGAGTTTGGAAATATTCTTGGGAATAATCCCAATTTGAATTGTATTCTTCATAATCATTCCACTCAGGTTCCGTGAGTGCGTAATTTTCCATAGGAACGTAATAATAACATTCCCATGTTGAGTGATAATTTCCACAGATTTCACAACCAGTTATTGTTTCGTCATTCGTGATCCAAGATTGACCGAACGAATTTTCATCAACACCCATTTGAGAGTATTGATTTAATTGATTTTGGATATCAAAAAGAGTTTCCATAGCCTTGTTTTCAAAATTTTCCATTTTATTGCGATGGCCAAAATTTAGCTACAATGTGGTGCATTTACTAATTATCCTATTAGTTATAAAAATAGAAAAACTTATATAAGTTGTCTAATTAATAGACTTTTTTGCTTTTGCCCACGTTTCGAATAGCCAAAAGATGCAGCAGGGAGCCAGAACCCTTTAAATCGGAAGCTCACAACTCAGCCACTAACAAATCCAACTATTACTACGAAGCAGAAAATTGTCAACGTCCATTAATTTAACCACTTAAATAATTTTTCTTTCCGTTTGAGATATTAGATAAGAAATAGAGAAAATTTCTAAGTCCTAAAAACTAAAGCGTCGAGAAATAAGAAAGAAAAAGAATGCGCGTCGAAAAACGTCGAAAAATAAAAATAAGAAAGTAGCGAGTCGTGACTTAAAAGGCACTAAAATTTTAAAATCGTCACAAAATTCTAAAGCACCTAAATCTTAGTCTAAAGAAATAGCACTTAAGGGATTTAACGGCAAAGCCTAAAAATCTAAAAATAAAAATAAGCTACGGCAAAATACTAGAACTTAAAACTAGCTACGAACAATAAATATACAATATTACGATTAAACGATTAAAAAGATACAAAATATAAAAATAAAATTAAAGTTGTAAAAATTATAATTTTTATAAAAATATTATTTTTATATTATTTATTTTATAAAAGTATTAATTTATATATATATTTAATAATACTAATTAATATTTAAAATACAAATTAATTTAAAAACTAAAACTAAATATTAATATTAAATATAAACTTAATTAAGTTTTAATAATAATAATTAAATTATACTCGTAATAAATGCCAAATTAGGGTTCTGGGTGCGTCTGTCAGGGTGGCTCCGCGAGTCGTGGAGTTTTAAGCCTGCAAACTCCGCGAGTCGTGGAGTTTGAAAAACGTGTTTTTTTTTTCTTTTTTTTAATTTTATATTGTTTTTCTAAAAATATATATAAATATATTTATACAAAAATAAATTAAAAATATAGAGTTTCGCCGAGTCCCCGGCAGCGGCGCCAAAAACTTGATGTCGTAGCGTGGGGGTACGAAATAGTTTATATTTTACTAGGAAAAACTATTAAATACGATACATTTTTACACAAGTTTTAATTATTTATTTACAAAATGGATATACCTAAACCTTGCTACAACACTATAGGCAGTGTACCTAATCGTAGAGTAGTATAGTTTTTAGTAAGTCCGGTTCGTTCCACAGGGAACGGGCTTATTGCACACTATATTTTAAACAATTATATTCGTACAAAATATATTATATTAATAATATATAAAAGGGGGTTTTACCGTTTAATGACCGGTTTGTCGATTTTATATTTTAAACGAAGCGTAAAGTAAATGGCGATTTTTAACTAACAATATAAAATAAATAACAATAATTAAAATGACAATAAATAAAAGTACGAGGAAAAATGAAATAAAATATATTATGCTTATTTAAGCTTCCGTAACCATGATGTTTGACGTTTTGATTATTTATTACCCTGGGTTAATTGTCCTTTGTCCTGGATTATTTGATAAGTCCATCTGGTTTTTGTCCATAACAGTCCATCAGTCATAAATATAAAGTGCGAGTATCCTCGTCAAATTATCCTTATACCCGAAGTCAAATATTCCAACTAATTGGGGACTTAAACTGTAACAAGGTTTTAATACTTTGTTTAATAATTACATCAGGATATCAACTGCGTGTAATCCAAGGTTTTAATACTTTGTTATCAATTATGCCAAGTGTCCTTGTACATAATTTCACCCCTGTTTTAATAATTCTAGTGACTATTAATCCATTCCCGTATCCGGTTAAATGAACGATTATTCGTACATATAAATACCCCGCCCATCGTGTCCGATCGAGTGTATATGGTTATTTATAGGTACGTCCAATTGTAAATCTTTATATTAAAATTAATAAACTATCATTTAGCTAAAAAAATATAAAGCCCATTAATAGCCCATAGTCTAATTTCCACAAGTGTCGTTCTTTTGTCCAAACCCCAATTATGGTATAAAGCCCAATTACCCAATTTTAGATATTTTTAGCCCAACATCATGATTACTTCGGATTAAATAAGCATAATAATAACTTAGCTACGAGACATTAATGTAAAAAGAAGAACATAACTTACATTGAGTATTTATCGCGTAGTGTTACACGGTCAGAATTTCGACTTCAAAACCCGTAAAATAACTTTTACATAACCCAAACTAATCTAATATAACACTAATCTATACTATATATATATATATATATATATATATATATATATATATATATATATATATATATTATATATATATATTTATTTATATTATACTACAGAGTATTATTATTATTTATTATGTATTTACTTGCAGAATTCGTGACCTTTTATAGGCATTTTGGAATTTGACAGCTCCGCGAGTCATGGAGTTTTTGGCCTTCAAACTCCGCGAGTCATGGAGTTTGAAAATCCAGCTCACAAACTTTTGGCTCCTAGCTTGTCGACATAATAAATATATAAATATAAAATATAAATAATTAATATAATTATTTATATATTATATTATATTCTTGTGCATAGCTGACTTGTAATTTTTGGTCCGTTGCGTCGGGCGTTGATAGTTGACTCATGTCCCGGTTCCGAATTTTCGAACGTCCTTGCGTATAATTTAATATCTTGTACTTTTCGTTTTGTAACTTGTACTCTTGTCATTTTTAGACGTTTTTCATTAATAAATTGAACCTTTTGAATTGTATCTTGTACATTTGAGCTTTTTGGACGTTTGTGTCTTCAAATCTTCATTTTCGCCTTTTGTCTTCGCACTTATTTATTTAAACAATTACAATGAAAATATAATACAATTACATATGAAAACCTATTATTTAGGAGGGATATTGCTATGAAATATATGTTCCTTTTTAGCCTTATCAGGAGGCAGGCTCGTGTGAACTTATATCTTCTTGGATTCTCTCCGGCAACCCTTTCACAAATGCGTCGATCTTCTCTTCCTCATCTTTGAACGCTCCCGGACACAATAGGCACAATTCTGTGAATCGTCTTTCGTACGAAGTAATATCGAATCCCTGTGTTCGTAACCCTCTAAGTTCTGACTTGAGCTTATTGACCTCGGTTCTGGGACGGTACTTCTCGTTCATCAAGTACTTGAATGCTGACCACGGTAGCGCGTAAGCAGCATCTTGTCCCACTTGCTCTAGATAGGTATTCCACCATGTTAACGCAATACCTGTGAAGGTATGCGTAGCGTACTTCACTTTGTCTCCTTCAGCACACTTACTTATGGCAAACACTAATTCAACTTTCTCTGTCCACTGTTTCAATCCGATTGGTCCTTCGGTCCCATAAAATTCTGAAGGTTTGCAGGCAGTGAATTCCTTGTAGGAGCATCCTACACGATTTCTTGCGCCGTTAGCTGTATTGCTAGATTCAGAGTTATTGTTGGTATGTAGCGCGGCCTGTACTGCAGCTATATTTGAAGCAAGAATGGCACGAAATTCTTCTTCGCTCATATTCAAGGTGTGTCGAGTAGTCGGTGCCATTTCCTTCAAAATAGTCAAATGAAACAAGTTAATCATACAGAATATTAAGAGTAGTCAATAGTATCTCGTAGCATAATATGAACTCATTTATAAAAGCTTTTTCTTCATATTAGCATTTTATAAGTTTAAATTCGGGTACTACCTACCCGTTAAGTTCATACTTAGTAGCTAATATACAATTCAACTACTACAATTCTATATGAAAAACTGATTATAATAATACATCACATACAAATATTCTTCAAACTTACAACTTCGCTATATTACATATAACATAAAATATAGTACACTATGATACAGGACAGTTTTGAAGATAAATGTAGTCAATACGCAAGTTGTTCAGCAAAGGAAATAAAGACAAGTAATTCATAAGTCCAGAAACAAGTCATGCATTCTGGTTTTACTAAGACGACTTCCCATCCTTGGTCTTGTGGAAAATAACCGTTATGACCATTAGCTAGGCAGCATGTTGTAATGTCTTCAAAAGGACGAGGCTTTCGTAATGTCCAACAGCCCTCGTAATAATCTAAAAACCTTGTTTCTCACCCCAACTACTGAATCCGTCAGTTGTGGGAAAGTTTTATTTAAAAGCTACAATCCGATGTTCTTTTTCTCACTATGGTAAGAAGCGAACATCACTAACCCGTAAGCATAACATGCTTCTTTATGTTGCATGTTAGGAGCTCTTTCTAATTCACGAAATCCTATGTTGGGATATGTTGAGTCAAAATAGGTTCTTAACCCGTAGCGTAAAATTGCATTTGAGTTCCCCGCATTTAACGCTTTGAAGAAAACACGGCGTAACTTAAAGTCTCTGATAATGCTAAAAACGAACATATATTTCATAGCACGGCGTAACTTAAAAGGAAGTAAAGTCTTCCGAAAAAAGACACGCGCTTCTTGATTTAGGTCATGAAGTTGTCGTTCAGACCAGCTGTAGGTTGACGAAAAATCTAGAAAAGTCATCACTAAAATCAGCAGGAAATCCACGGACCTCAGCATTAAACAGGGTCGCCAAGTGGTCAGATTTATCCTAACCATGAGAAGGATTTATCTCGTACAATGGGGAGGCACCGTGCAAATTAGCTGGATAAGACTAATGAATCAGATCCCCAGAAAGGATAATCTCCTTAAAGATAAAAAATCAGCTTTTAAGACTGATATTACTCAATCCTAGAGATTGACCTTAAAGATTGAGAATTACAAACTCATGGAATTCAATGATATCTAAACTCGAGCTTGAACGAGAAAATATTTTGATCAAAATTATAAACCGATTTGTTTTCTGAAAACCCTATTTTCAATGCGTTCATTACCATTGAACGTAAAATCCTAGGAATTCACCTGGAATTCATTAGGTCACCTGAACCAAATCGGGTGTCAACCGTAAGAACGGTGGTTGCATAGCATGGTCAAAAGACAGGACCTTGTGCCAGACCGAAAAATTATAAGGGTGAGCTTTACTACTGCTCCTACCAAGGATAGTAATTGCGTCCGACACGTTATAGACCATAATCAAAAGCATGTCACGGGACATTGCCTTAAACAGTTGCTTGTTCAACGCTTTCCTTTACAACCGGACGGTAGTTTGCCGAAAGGTAATATACGGAACAAGTAAACTGGACGTGTTGCTTTCCAAATACAAGGTTAGCAAGTGGGTGACACAAAACCGCAAGTTTTGAGCTAAAATTTTCAAATCTGAAACCCACCAAACCCACAAATATTTTGCAAACACCGGTAAAGGGTTATTCCGGAAAACTTATCTAGGGTAAAAACTAGATTTAATTTTCAAAAGATCAAATGTTTTCATAAAGATCCAATTTCCTTAATGGATCTAAATTTTTATAGTCATGTGGGACTGTAAACCATATCGTTACTACCATTGTTTATACCGCCGTATAGAAATCACTGATGTACAAAGTGTGAAGAATAAAGAAGTGATTCTAGTATTTCAAGACAATATTGCTTGAGGACAAGCAACGCTCAAGTGTGGGAATATTTGATAATGCTAAAAACGAACATATATTTCATAGCATTATTCCTCAAGAAAGACAAGCTTTTAGTTGCAATTGTTCTATTTACAAGTGATATTCGTTTAAATAATAAAAGGTGAAGACAAAAGACAGATTCGACGATTTGAAGACGCAAACGACCAAAAAGCTCAAAAGAACAAAAGACAATCAAAAAGGTTCCAATTATTGATAAGAAACGTCTCAAAATCACAAGAGTACAAGATTCAAAACGCAAAGTACAAGATATTAAATTGTACGCGAGGACGTTCGAAAATCCGGAACCGGGACCAGAGTCAATTCTTAACGCTCGACGCAACGGACTAAAAATTACAAGTTAACTATATATATAAATATAATATAATATATAATTAATTATATTAATTATATATATATATTATATATATATATTTAAAACCGTCGGCAGCAGGAAACTCCAAGGGTGTAAACTGTAAATACCTCTCCGCGACTCGCGGAGTTTTAAGGGTATTTGGCCGCGAGTCGCGGAGCCCCAAAAATCAAGTCTGGCTATAAATCAACCCGAATTCTGATCAAAATCATCATCATTTTTTCTTCTCATTCATACGAAGTAATATATATTTATATTTATAATTTATATTTTAATTTTAATTATAATTCTAATAATAAGGGTATGTTAGCGAATGTTGTAAGGGTGTAAGTCGAAATTCTGCCCGTGTAACGCTACGCTATTTTTAATCATTGTAAGTTATGTTCAACCTTTTTATATTAATGTCTCGTAGCTAAGTTATTATTATGCTTATTTAAAACGAAGTAATCATGATGTTGGGCTAATTACTAAAATTGGGTAATTGGGCTTTGTACCATAATTGGGGTTTGGACAAAAGAACGACACTTGTGGAAACTAGACTATGGGCTATTAATGGGCTTTATATTTGTTTAACTAAATGAAAGTTTGTTAATGTTAATATAAAGATTTACAATTGGGCGTCCCTATAAATTACCATATACACTCGATCGGACACGATGGGCGGGGTATTTATATGTACGAATAATCGTTCATTTAACCGGACACGGGAATGGATTAATAGCCACTAGAATAATTAAAACAGGGGTGAAATTACATTCAAGGGTAATTGGTGTAATTGTTAACAAAGTAGTAAAACCTTGGTTTACACGCAGTCGATAACCTGGTGTATTCATTAAACAAAGTATTAAAACCTTGTTACAATTCGAATCCCCAATTAGTTGGAATATTTATCTTCGGGTATAATAATAATTTGACAAGGACACTTGCAATTTATATTTATGACTGATGGACTGTTATGGACAAAAACCAGACGGACATATTGAATAATCCAGGACAAAGGACAATTAACCCATGGGCATAAAACTAAAATCAACACGTCAAACATCATGATTACGGAAGTTTAAATAAGCATAATTCTTTTATTTCATATTTAATTTCCTTTATTTTATATTTAATTGCACTTCTAATTATCGCACTTTTATTTATTGTTATTTTATTTTATCGCACTTTTAATTATCGTACTTTTTAATTATCGCAATTTAATTTTATCGCATTTTTATTATTCGCAATTTCATTATCGTTATTTACTTTACGCTTTAATTTAAAGTCTTGTATTTATTTAATATTTTACATTAGGTTTTAACTGCGACTAAAGTTTTAAAATCGACAAACCGGTCATTAAACGGTAAAAACCCCCCTTTATAATAATAATATTACTTATATATATATTTGTATTTTTATAAAAGTAAACTAATATAGCGTTGAGCTTTGTTTAAAGATTTCCCTGTGGAACGAACCGGACTTACTAAAAACTACACTACTGTACGATTAGGTACACTGCCTATAAGTGTTGTAGCAAGGTTTAGGTATATCCCATCCGTAAATTAATAAAACTTGTGTCATATTTTGTAGTATTTTGTATTAAAAATAATACTATTTCGTACCCTCACGCTACATCATCAAGTTTTTGGCGCCGCTGCCGGGGAACGAACCCGGGTCACCCGCGTGACAGGCGGGAATACTTACCACTATACTAAATTGTACGCGAGGACGTTCGAAAATCCGGAACCGGGACCAGAGTCAATTCTTAACGCTCGACGCAACGGACTAAAAATTACAAGTTAACTATATATATAAATATAATATAATATATAATTAATTATATTAATTATATATATATATTATATATATATATTTAAAACCGTCGGCAGCAGGAAACTCCAAGGGTGTAAACTGTAAATACCTCTCCGCGACTCGCGGAGTTTTAAGGGTATTTGGCCGCGAGTCGCGGAGCCCCAAAAATCAAGTCTGGCTATAAATCAACCCGAATTCTGATCAAAATCATCATCATTTTTTCTTCTCATTCATACGAAGTAATATATATTTATATTTATAATTTATATTTTAATTTTAATTATAATTCTAATAATAAGGGTATGTTAGCGAATGTTGTAAGGGTGTAAGTCGAAATTCTGCCCATGTAACGCTACGCTATTTTTAATCATTGTAAGTTATGTTCAACCTTTTTATATTAATGTCTCGTAGCTAAGTTATTATTATGCTTATTTAAAACGAAGTAATCATGATGTTGGGCTAATTACTAAAATTGGGTAATTGGGCTTTGTACCATAATTGGGGTTTGGACAAAAGAACGACACTTGTGGAAACTAGACTATGGGCTATTAATGGGCTTTATATTTGTTTAACTAAATGAAAGTTTGTTAATGTTAATATAAAGATTTACAATTGGGCGTCCCTATAAATTACCATATACACTCGATCGGACACGATGGGCGGGGTATTTATATGTACGAATAATCGTTCATTTAACCGGACACGGGAATGGATTAATAGCCACTAGAATAATTAAAACAGGGGTGAAATTACATTCAAGGGTAATTGGTGTAATTGTTAACAAAGTAGTAAAACCTTGGTTTACACGCAGTCGATAACCTGGTGTATTCATTAAACAAAGTATTAAAACCTTGTTACAATTCGAATCCCCAATTAGTTGGAATATTTATCTTCTGGTATAATAATAATTTGACAAGGACACTTGCAATTTATATTTATGACTGATGGACTGTTATGGACAAAAACCAGACGGACATATTGAATAATCCAGGACAAAGGACAATTAACCCATGGGCATAAAACTAAAATCAACACGTCAAACATCATGATTACGGAAGTTTAAATAAGCATAATTCTTTTATTTCATATTTAATTTCCTTTATTTTATATTTAATTGCACTTCTAATTATCGCACTTTTATTTATTGTTATTTTATTTTATCGCACTTTTAATTATCGTACTTTTTAATTATCGCAATTTAATTTTATCGCATTTTTATTATTCGCAATTTCATTATCGTTATTTACTTTACGCTTTAATTTAAAGTCTTGTATTTATTTAATATTTTACATTAGGTTTTAACTGCGACTAAAGTTTTAAAATCGACAAACCGGTCATTAAACGGTAAAAACCCCCCTTTATAATAATAATATTACTTATATATATATTTGTATTTTTATAAAAGTAAACTAATATAGCGTTGAGCTTTGTTTAAAGATTTCCCTGTGGAACGAACCGGACTTACTAAAAACTACACTACTGTACGATTAGGTACACTGCCTATAAGCTACAGAAACTTGATGATGTAGCGTGAGGGTACGAAATAGTATTATTTTTAATACAAAATACTACAAAATATGACACAAGTTTTATTAATTTACGGATGGGATATACCTAAACCTTGCTACAACACTTATAGGCAGTGTACCTAATCGTACAGTAGTGTAGTTTTTAGTAAGTCCGGTTCGTTCCACAGGGAAATCTTTAAACAAAGCTCAACGCTATATTAGTTTACTTTTATAAAAATACAAATATATATATAAGTAATATTATTATTATAAAGGGGGGTTTTTATCGTTTAATGACCGGTTTGTCGATTTTAAAACTTTAGTCGCAGTTAAAACCTAATGTAAAATATTAAATAAATACAAGACTTTAAATTAAAGCGTAAAGTAAATAACGATAATGAAATTGCGAATAATAAAAATGCGATAAAATTAAATTACAATAAATAAAAGTGCGATAATTAGAAGTGCAATTAAATATAAAATAAAGGAAATTAAATATGAAATAAAAGAATTATGCTTATTTAAACTTCCGTAATCATGATGTTTGACGTGTTGATTTTAGTTTTATGCCCATGGGTTAATTGTCCTTTGTCCTGGATTATTCAATATGTCCGTCTGGTTTTTGTCCATAACAGTCCATCAGTCATAAATATAAATTGCAAGTGTCCTTGTCAAATTATTATTATACCCGAAGATAAATATTCCAACTAATTGGGGATTCGAATTGTAACAAGGTTTTAATACTTTGTTTAATGAATACACCAGGTTATCGACTGCGTGTAAACCAAGGTTTTACTACTTTGTTAACAATTACACCAATTACCCTTGAATGTAATTTCACCCCTGTTTTAATTATTCTAGTGGCTATTAATCCATTCCCGTGTCCGGTTAAATGAACGATTATTCGTACATATAAATACCCCGCCCATCGTGTCCGATCGAGTGTATATGGTAATTTATAGGGACGCCCAATTGTAAATCTTTATATTAACATTAACAAACTTTCATTTAGTTAAACAAATATAAAGCCCATTAATAGCCCATAGTCTAGTTTCCACAAGTGTCGTTCTTTTGTCCAAACCCCAATTATGGTACAAAGCCCAATTACCCAATTTTAGTAATTAGCCCAACATCATGATTACTTCGTTTTAAATAAGCATAATAATAACTTAGCTACGAGACATTAATATAAAAAGGTTGAACATAACTTACAATGATTAAAAATAGCGTAGCGTTACACGGGCAGAATTTCGACTTACACCCTTACAACATTCGCTAACATACCCTTATTATTAGAATTATAATTAAAATTAAAATATAAATTATAAATATAAATATATATTACTTCGTATGAATGAGAAGAAAAAATGATGATGATTTTGATCAGAATTCGGGTTGATTTATAGCCAGACTTGATTTTTGGGGCTCCGCGACTCGCGGCCAAATACCCTTAAAACTCCGCGAGTCGCGGAGAGGTATTTACAGTTTACACCCTTGGAGTTTCCTGCTGCCGACGGTTTTAAATATATATATATAATATATATATATAATTAATATAATTAATTATATATTATATTATATTTATATATATAGTTAACTTGTAATTTTTAGTCCGTTGCGTCGAGCGTTAAGAATTGACTCTGGTCCCGGTTCCGGATTTTCGAACGTCCTCGCGTACAATTTAATATCTTGTACTTTGCGTTTTGAATCTTGTACTCTTGTGATTTTGAGACGTTTCTTATCAATAATTGGAACCTTTTTGATTGTCTTTTGTTCTTTTGAGCTTTTTGGTCGTTTGCGTCTTCAAATCGTCGAATCTGTCTTTTGTCTTCACCTTTTATTATTTAAACGAATATCACTTGTAAATAGAACAATTGCAACTAAAAGCTTGTCTTTCTTGAGGAATAATGCTATGAAATATATGTTCGTTTTTAGCATTATCAAATATTCCCACACTTGAGCGTTGCTTGTCCTCAAGCAATATTGTCTTGAAATACTAGAATCACTTCTTTATTCTTCACACTTTGTACATCAGTGATTTCTATACGGCGGTATAAACAATGGTAGTAACGATATGGTTTACAGTCCCACATGACTATAAAAATTTAGATCCATTAAGGAAATTGGATCTTTATGAAAACATTTGATCTTTTGAAAATTAAATCTAGTTTTTACCCTAGATAAGTTTTCCGGAATAACCCTTTACCGGTGTTTGCAAAATATTTGTGGGTTTGGTGGGTTTCAGATTTGAAAATTTTAGCTCAAAACTTGCGGTTTTGTGTCACCCACTTGCTAACCTTGTATTTGGAAAGCAACACGTCCAGTTTACTTGTTCCGTATATTACCTTTCGGCAAACTACCGTCCGGTTGTAAAGGAAAGCGTTGAACAAGCAACTGTTTAAGGCAATGTCCCATGACATGCTTTTGATTATGGTCTATAACGTGTCGGACGCAATTACTATCCTTGGTAGGAGCAGTAGTAAAGCTCACCCTTATAATTTTTCGGTCTGGCACAAGGTCCTGTCTTTTGACCATGCTATGCAACCACCGTTCTTACGGTTGACACCCGATTTGGTTCAGGTGACCTAATGAATTCCAGGTGAATTCCTAGGATTTTACGTTCAATGGTAATGAACGCATTGAAAATAGGGTTTTCAGAAAACAAATCGGTTTATAATTTTGATCAAAATATTTTCTCGTTCAAGCTCGAGTTTAGATATCATTGAATTCCATGAGTTTGTAATTCTCAATCTTTAAGGTCAATCTCTAGGATTGAGTAATATCAGTCTTAAAAGCTGATTTTTTATCTTTAAGGAGATTATCCTTTCTGGGGATCTGATTCATTAGTCTTATCCAGCTAATTTGCACGGTGCCTCCCCATTGTACGAGATAAATCCTTCTCATGGTTAGGATAAATCTGACCACTTGGCGACCCTGTTTAATGCTGAGGTCCGTGGATTTCCTGCTGATTTTAGTGATGACTTTTCTAGATTTTTCGTCAACCTACAGCTGGTCTGAACGACAACTTCATGACCTAAATCAAGAAGCGCGTGTCTTTTTTCGGAAGACTTTACTTCCTTTTAATGATGGAATTGATTCATCGTGTAGATCCATCTCTTCTTTTCTTTCATCGGGTAAAACAGTTTAGTTTAGTTCAAAGCAAAAGTATTTTCAGTTATTTGTTACAAATATATGTGACATATGTTTAAAATAACTTGGTAAATTTTCCCACACTTGGCTTTTTATTTTTCTTTTTATCGTCCTCTATTCCATTTTAAATGAATTTTAACATTTTAGTTTGTTTCTCAATTTATGTCCTTTCCGAGGTAACAATAATTTCGGTGTTAAAACCTAGTTTTATCGTTCATAAATATGTATAAACATGATTTGAATTCATTTAATTGAAAATTTTGAAAAATTTTACTAGAATTGGGTAGTCAGTATATAAGACTAGGGCTGTTCTTTTTTATCAGAGAGCACTAGATTCTAATACAACTACTGCTTTACTAGTATTTTTAATGGTAACCAAGTGTTTAATAAAAATTTTTAAAATCCGAAAGAATTTAACCCCTTCCCACACTTAAGATCTTGCAATGCCCTCATTTGCAAGAAATCAGTAACAATTTAAATTATTGAGGGTGATTTGTGTGAAAATGATTAAATTTTTACCAAAGTTTCCAAATATATTGGCGTTTGTTTGCTGAATGATAAATGGTGCACGTCATTTGTTCATTCCGTCTTGTTGTTATTTCACATATATTTTGCATCATTGTCTTCAAAATTAGTTGCTTTTGCTGAACTTAATGCTAGTCTTTGAAAATGCGTTGTTTTACCCTGTTGTGTACATAAGATAAACTGCAAACATATATACATATTTTTGAAGTTTGGTTTATTACCCCACATTCAAAAATTATTAAAATCTAAGAATAAAAGTTAGATAATTATAAAAATGATTACAATATTAACAAAAATATTAAATATATCAATAATTACAAATTACAAAATAATAAAACAAAATAAGTAAACTAAGGATGATATTGGTACCAATAGGGGCTCCACGCATAACCATAAGTGCTATAGAATGCTTCGGCAGGGTCATACGTAGGATATGGTGGCTGCATCTCTATCGACCAAGGAGGGAAGACGGGTTTCGGAGTAGGAATATAGTTTCTACCTATATGTTGGCAATCCGCTATGATCTGGTTCTGATGAACTTGCCAATCTTCAAATGCTCTCTGTCTAGCATTTTCGTATTCCTGAGAAGCTATAAACCTATGCATTTCTTGCATCTCATTCCCCCCTCCTACATTACCTTGTTCCTGGTTTCTCTCTACCTGTGGATGTCTACCATTGTATCGTACTGCGGCGTTATTTCGCCGCTTCAACACTTTCGCACCATGGTATACATTTAAACCTATAGTGTCGCGGGGTTCCGGCTCTTCTACTAATAATCCCCCCCGACTTATATCCACACCGAGATATTCACCAATCAAAGTAATAAAAATACCACCTCCTATTATGCTATGTGGACGCATCCCTCGAACCATAGCTGATAAATAATAACCCACACAATATGGTATACTTACAGCGCTGTGTGGGTCTCGAATACACATATGGTAAAACAAATCTTGTTCATTTACCTTTTCTTTGTTTTTACCCCTTTGTGTAATCGAATTAGCTAAAAACCTATGTATTACTCTTAATTCGGCTCTATCTATATCCAAATAAGAGTAGTTTCCCCCTTTGAAACGGTGGTGGCTTGTCATTTGACTCCACACACCGTGTGTATCAAAATTCTCATCTATTTTCCTACCGTTTAGTATCAATCCTCTACAATCGGCAGACGCTAATTCCTCAGGCGTATATATACGTAAAGCCTGAGCCATGTCCAGTAAAGACATGTGGCGCATCGAACCGCCTAACAAAAATCTAATAAAAGAACGATCGGTTAAACTAGCTACCCGATCATTCAACTCTATACTACATAACAACTCTTCACACCATACTTTATATACAGGTCTGCGTATGGTGAATAAACATATCCAGTCATTAAAATAAGAATTACCATACCTCTGTACCAGTAATTCCCTAATTGGCCCGGCCAATTCTACAGCTTCCAAGGGTCCCCATTCTATGACCCTTGGTACCTCAACAACCTTGGAATGAAGAGTATGCAAACCCCGTTGATATTTTGGATAATCTATCCAAAGTCTGTCAAATCTCAGGTTCGGGTGCAACTGTTCCAAGTGCATATCTGAAAAGGTCATGACTGGATGAGGTACATCCTGCTTGTAGTAGTTATCTACCTCCTGTTGTTCCAAGTTCTCAGCAGGAGCATGACGGGCTTGGGATGAAGATTCACCCCTTTCATTCTGCAAAACACATCAAACACAAATTTTGTGCATCCAAATATGCATTAGTGTCAGCAAAATCATCAATCAAAATAATTACAATGACATTATCAATTTATATCAAACTTAAGCTCATTTTCACATTTTTATCAAATCTACACTTTTTCAAATAAGCATATACGAAAATTTTCGCCAAGTTCATAAGCATTCAACTCAAATAACATGTCAAAATAATCATTACTAGCAAATAAACAAGTCTCAAATGGCATTATCTTTCAAAAATCAAGTTCATGAATTTTGGACTTGAAAAAGTCCACTTTAATTCTCAAAATCATGTTTAGGCTCAAAGTTTGGATCTTTTAACTACCTAGACATGTTACACTACTCAATTTAGCAATAATTCATGACAAAAATCGGCCATAACCTGTTTATATCAAAAAGCCCCAAATTGCTCAAGAACACAAACCCTAGATTATTCAAAATTTGAAGTTTAAGGCTTCTAATCATGTTAAACAGCATCAATCTAGGATATACAAGCATAATACATAAACAATTTAAGTCTAATTACACTAAAAAGCATCAAAATCAAATTGGGGAAAAATAGCTCAAGAACACTAAAATTCGAATTAAATGGTGTTTAGGTGTAGAAATTTACCGTTTTTCTTGAGTAGTTCTTAGATATCATCCTTCTCAACATGATTTTAGCAAAAAATTTGGTGATTAACGGTTAAAAATTGAGATTTTTGGGGGTGATTTTCGGGTTTTTTCGAGGTGTTTTCGCAGTATTTTTGCTGTGTTTTTGTTTGTGGGAGTGAACTGATCGTGCAGCTAGTTTTATTTTTTTTTCTGTAATTTTGTCCTTCCGCGAGTCGCGGAGGTTTGCAGTTAATTATATATATATATTATATATATATATTTAAAATCGTCGGCAGCAGGAAACTCCAAGGGTGTAAACTGTAAATACCTCTCCGCGACTCGCGGAGTTTTAAGGGTATTTGGCCGCGAGTCGCGGAGCCCCAAAAATCAAGTCTGGCTATAAATCAACCCGAATTCTGATCAAAATCATCATCATTTTTTCTTCTCATTCATACGAAGTAATATATATTTATATTTATAATTTATATTTTAATTTTAATTATAATTCTAATAATAAGGGTATGTTAGCGAATGTTGTAAGGGTGTAAGTCGAAATTCTGCCCGTGTAACGCTACGCTATTTTTAATCATTGTAAGTTATGTTCAACCTTTTTATATTAATGTCTCGTAGCTAAGTTATTATTATGCTTATTTAAAACGAAGTAATCATGATGTTGGGCTAATTACTAAAATTGGGTAATTGGGCTTTGTACCATAATTGGGGTTTGGACAAAAGAACGACACTTGTGGAAACTAGACTATGGGCTATTAATGGGCTTTATATTTGTTTAACTAAATGAAAGTTTGTTAATGTTAATATAAAGATTTACAATTGGGCGTCCCTATAAATTACCATATACACTCGATCGGACACGATGGGCGGGGTATTTATATGTACGAATAATCGTTCATTTAACCGGACACGGGAATGGATTAATAGCCACTAGAATAATTAAAACAGGGGTGAAATTACATTCAAGGGTAATTGGTGTAATTGTTAACAAAGTAGTAAAACCTTGGTTTACACGCAGTCGATAACCTGGTGTATTCATTAAACAAAGTATTAAAACCTTGTTACAATTCGAATCCCCAATTAGTTGGAATATTTATCTTCGGGTATAATAATAATTTGACAAGGACACTTGCAATTTATATTTATGACTGATGGACTGTTATGGACAAAAACCAGACGGACATATTGAATAATCCAGGACAAAGGACAATTAACCCATGGGCATAAAACTAAAATCAACACGTCAAACATCATGATTACGGAAGTTTAAATAAGCATAATTCTTTTATTTCATATTTAATTTCCTTTATTTTATATTTAATTGCACTTCTAATTATCGCACTTTTATTTATTGTTATTTTATTTTATCGCACTTTTAATTATCGTACTTTTTAATTATCGCAATTTAATTTTATCGCATTTTTATTATTCGCAATTTCATTATCGTTATTTACTTTACGCTTTAATTTAAAGTCTTGTATTTATTTAATATTTTACATTAGGTTTTAACTGCGACTAAAGTTTTAAAATCGACAAACCGGTCATTAAACGGTAAAAACCCCCCTTTATAATAATAATATTACTTATATATATATTTGTATTTTTATAAAAGTAAACTAATATAGCGTTGAGCTTTGTTTAAAGATTTCCCTGTGGAACGAACCGGACTTACTAAAAACTACACTACTGTACGATTAGGTACACTGCCTATAAGTGTTGTAGCAAGGTTTAGGTATATCCCATCCGTAAATTAATAAAACTTGTGTCATATTTTGTAGTATTTTGTATTAAAAATAATACTATTTCGTACCCTCACGCTACATCATCAAGTTTTTGGCGCCGCTGCCGGGGATTAACTCTTAAACGCCGGAAGCGGAACGCTAATATAAAAAAAAAAAGATTTTTTAGTTACTTTTATTAAAAATTCGCTTTTGTAAAAATACGTTTTAATTATTCAAAAATATAAAAAGAAAAACAAAAATATTAGTATTTTTAAGATTTTGTTAAATATTTAAGTTTTATAAGTTTCTTTATTTCTATTTTAGTTTATAAAAATATAAGTTTTATTTTAAAATCGTTTATTTAAATTAAAAACAGAAAACAAAAAAATAAAAAAAAAAAAAAATAAAGAAAAACGCGTAAAAAGACAAAGCTGTCAACTGAATTCCTGAACCCCGCGACTCGCGGGGTTTTCTTCTCTTTTTGCCGCGACTCGCGGAGACCCTCTGACACACGGACAAAAACCCTAATCACGGGTTATTTTTAATTATTATTATTATTAAAACCTAAATATTATTATTATTATTAATTTTAGTTTTATTTTTACTTTTTACTTTATATTTATGTATTTAGTATTAATTAAGTTTTTATTAAATTGTAAAATTAATAGTTTAGTAAAATAAATAATATAAAATAATATTTTTATAAAAATTGTACTTTTTACAATTTTTTTTTTTATATTTTTATATTTTGTACCTTTTTAATCGTTGTAGCGTAACTTTTGTATTTTTAGCTCATATTTAATTTTAAACTTAGTTTTAGCTATAGTTATTTTTACTCCTAGATTTTTAGGCTTTGCCGTAGAATTCCTTAAGTGCTTTTTCTTTAGACTAAGATTTAGGTGCTTTAGAATTTTGCGACGCCTTTTTAAGTTTTAGTTTCTTTTTAAGTTATTTCCATTTGGAATTTAGTTTTTCTTTGTAAGCTTTAATATTTTTAGACCTTTTACTATGTATCAATTATCATTCCAATTAGTAATTTCAATTTGCGATTATAATTTTAAGTTAGTTGTAGTAATAAGGTTAAATTAGTTAAGTATTTTTAAGTTTCTATAAGTTTCTTTTATTTTTCCGTCACCTTTTATTTTTCAACCATTTTTTTTTCTTTTTCGACCTTTTTCGACGAACTCTTTTTCTCTCTTATTTCTCGCCATTCTAGTTTTTAGGACTTAGAATTTTATTCTACTTCTTATCTAAATTTCTTAAAATTACGAAAATTTATTTTAAGTGGTTAAATTGATAGACATCAAAATTTTCTGGTTCGTAGTAATAGTTGGATTTGTACGTGGACCGGGTTATTGGAGCCAAACAGTCCTCAATTATATTGAGACCAAACGAATCCTGCCCCTCTGCTGCATCTTTTGGCTATTCGAAACGTGGGCAAAATCAGAAAAGTCTATTGATTGGATAACTTATTATAATTTTTCTTTCCTTTTAAAAACTAATAGGATATTCTGTGAATGCACCGAGCAAGACGTTCACCACCTTTTGTACGTTCACCACCTGTAACTCGATCAAGACATCGTTTAACAAATATAACCGCCGTTGATTTTTCTTTAGAATCGTCATCCAGTCGACCAAGTACTTCAGTTCAAAATACCGATAATCCATTTTTTGAACCCGACCTCACAATTGAGAATCCAGAAAATATTCAGGAACGGTTCATAGATCCTGAACCATTAAACTTTCCTCCGGAACCACCAATCATTCAAACAGAGATTGTTGAGGAACGAACTATTAAATCAGAACCATCTAGTGATACCGATTCAACAAATTCAATTATGGAGAATCTGGAACCTTTAAGTATGGAAGACCGAATGAGAGCTAAACGCACTGGCCAAGGTCACGCAATTACTCATCCAGACATTAATGCGCCAGATTATGAAATCAAAGGACAAATTCTACACATGGTGACTAATCAATGCCAATTTAGTGGTGCGCCGAAGGAAGATCCAAATGAACATCTACGTACCTTTAATAGGATCTGCACACTATTTAAAATCCGAGAAGTGGAGGATGAACAGATATATCTCATGTTATTTCCCTGGACTTTAAAGGGAGAAGCCAAAGATTGGTTGGAATCGTTACCTGAAGGGGCGATCGATACATGGGACGTTTTAATTGATAAATTTCTTAAACAATTCTTTCCTGCATCAAAAGCCGTAAGACTTCAAGCAGAAATTGTTACGTTCACACAGAAGCCAAATGAAACTCTATATGAGGCGTGGACAAGATATGGAAAGTTGTTAAGAGGATGTCCGCAACATGGTTTAGACACCTGTCAAATAGTACAAATATTCTACCAAGGATGCGACATCACTACAAGAAAAGACATAGATATAGCAGCTGGTGGCTCTATTATGAAGAAAACCGAAACTGATGCTTACAAAATTATTGATAACACTGCTTCCCACTCACATGAGTGGCATCAAGAAAAAGATATCATTAGATCATCTAAAGCAGCTAGAGCCGATTCTAGCCATGACTTAGATTCCATTTCCGCAAAGATAGATGCTTTCGAGAGACGAATGGAAAAAATGACTAAAGATATTCATGCTATACGAATTAGTTGTGAGCAGTGTGGAGGACCACATTTGACAAAAGATTGTCTCAGTATTGAATTAACAATGGAACAAAGAGAGAATATTTCATACATAAACCAAAGGCCTGGAAATAATTATCAGAATAATTATCAACCGCCAAGACCGATTTACAATCAAAACCAGAATTATAACCGAAATATTCCATACAACAACCAACAAGGTCCTAGCAATCAACAAGTATCCAATAATACTTACAATCAGCAAAGACCTAATTTTCAAAACAAACCACCACAACAAACCGATGATAAAAAGCCGAATTTAGAAGATATGATGACGAAGCTAGTTGAAACTCAAACGCAGTTTTTCACATCTCAAAAACAAACCAATGAACAAAATGCTCAAGCATTTAGAAATCAACAAGCTTCTATTCAAAATCTGGAACAAGAAGTGAGTAACCTAGCAAGGTTAATAGGTGAAAGAAAACCGGGAAGTTTACCTAGTGATACAAATGCTAACCCCCGGAATGAAACAGCTAAAGCTATTACCACAAGAAGTGGTACGACACTTAAATCACCTGAAATACCTGTAACTTCTGATGAAACTATTCCTACTCCACAAGAACCACAACCTGATCAAGATAAGGAAAAAGAACCGGTAGTTGAGAAGGTTAATGAAGATAACACAGTTAAGGCTAAACCTTATGTTAAACCATACCAACCACCACTTCCTTATCCGAGTAAAATGAAGAAGGAAAAACTTGAAGCCGAGCAATCCAAATTCTTGGATATGTTTAAACAGATAAATGTAAATCTTCCTTTCATTGACGTAATTTCAGGAATGCCAAGGTATGCTAAATTCTTGAAAGATCTAATCACGAATAGAAAGAAAATGGAAGAACTCTCGGCTGTTACTATGAATGCTAATTGTTCAGCAGTGCTGTTGAATAAGATACCAGAAAAACTATCTGATCCAGGAAGTTTCACAATTCCATGTTTTCTGGGTAGTCTTAGTTCAATAGAAGCATTGGCAGACTTAGGTGCTAGTATAAATTTAATGCCGTATTCACTATACGCTAAACTAGACCTTGGAGAATTGAAACCAACCAGAATAAGCATACAACTAGCCGATAGATCAATAAAATATCCTAGAGGGATAATGGAGAACATGCTAGTTAAAGTTGGTACTTTAGTATTTCCAGTAGATTTTGTTGTTTTAGACATGGAAGAAGATTCTCAAGTTCCTCTCATATTAGGAAGACCATTCTTAAACACGGCTAAAGCAATGATAGACGTGTTCGGTAAGAAACTGACCCTAAGTATAGAGGATGAGAGTGTTACCTTTTCAGTTGATAGAGCAATGCAACAACCACAATCTGCAGATGATACATGTTATTATATTCAAACTATAGATGCACATGCAGAATTATTAGAAGAATTTCCAGAATTACAAGGAACAGGAGAATGTTCTTTAGGAGAAGGTAATGAACCAATTGATGAAGCCGAAATGTTAGCTACACTTATAGCTAATGGATATGAACCAACAACAGAAGAAATTCAAATGCTAAAAGAAGAAGACAGATATCGATATAAATCATCGATAGAAGAACCTCCGAAATTAGAGTTAAAGCCACTTCCAAACCATTTGGAATACGCTTATTTACATGGTGAATCTGAATTACCTGTAATAATATCGTCTTCTCTTACTGAAAATGAGAAATCACAACTCATTTCTGTGTTGAAAGCTCATAAACCAGCCATTGCATGGAAGATTCATGATATTAAAGGAATAAGTCCTTCGTATTGCACACATAAAATCCTTATGGAAGAAGGTCATAAAACGTATGTGCAACGCCAACGAAGACTAAATCCTAATATGCAAGATGTAGTTAAGAAAGAGATTATTAAGCTGCTAGATGCAGGTTTGATATATCCAATTTCTGATAGTCCATGGGTAAGCCCAGTTCAATGCGTACCTAAGAAGGGTGGTATGACTGTCATTACAAATGAGAAAAATGAGCTTATTCCTACTAGGACTGTAACAGGATGGCGTGTGTGTATTGATTATAGAAAATTAAATGACGCCACCAGAAAAGATCACTTTCCCTTACCTTTCATAGATCAAATGTTGGAAAGATTAGCCGAAAATAGTTACTATTGTTTTCTAGATGGATTTTCCGGATATTTTCAAATTCCAATAGCACCCGAGGACCAAGAGAAAACCACATTCACGTGCCCTTATGGTACTTTTGCTTACAAAAGAATGCCATTTGGACTTTGCAACGCCCCTGCAACCTTTCAAAGGTGTATGATGGCAATTTTTCACGACATGATAGAAGAATGCATGGAAGTATTCATGGATGACTTTTCAGTCTTCGGTGATACATTTAAATCATGTCTAGTTAATCTGGAACGAATGCTAATTAGATGCGAAAAATCAAATCTAGTACTTAATTGGGAGAAATGCCATTTCATGGTTAAAGAAGGCATCGTTCTTGGACATAAAATTTCAAAAGAAGGAATTGAAGTGGATAGAGCTAAAGTAGATGTAATTGCTAAACTTCCACATCCCACCAATGTTAGAGGAGTTAGGAGTTTTCTAGGGCATGCCGGTTTTTACCGACGTTTCATAAAAGATTTTTCTAAAATTGCCACTCCTATGAATAAACTCCTAGAAAAGGATGCGCCATTCATCTTTTCAGATGAATGTATCAAATCTTTTAATATTCTTAAAGAAAAACTCACTAATGCACCGATCATGATAACACCAAATTGGAATCTACCATTTGAACTAATGTGCGATGCAAGTGATTTTGCAATGGGAGCCGTTTTAGGACAAAGGATTGAAAAACGATTTCAACCTATATATTATGCTAGTAAGACATTACAAGGAGCACAAACGAACTATACAACTACTGAAAAAGAACTCCTTGCTATTGTCTTTGCTTTTGAAAAATTTCGATCCTATCTCGTTCTAGCAAAAACGGTGGTCTATACCGACCATTCTGCTCTTAGATACCTATTTTCAAAACAAGATGCTAAACCAAGATTAATCCGTTGGATCTTACTCTTACAAGAGTTTGATATTGAAATCCGAGATAAAAGAGGAGCAGAAAATCTCGCCGCTGATCATCTTTCTCGTCTTGAAAATCCCGAATTAGAAGTTCTGAATGAATCAGCCATACAAGACAACTTTCCTGATGAATATCTATTGAAGATAGATTATAAAGAAATCCCATGGTTTGCAGACTATGCAAACTACTTAGTTTGTGGATTCCTTGAAAAAGGATTATCGTACCAAAGACGAAAGAAATTCTTCAGTGATATAAAACACTATTTCTGGGAAGATCCACATCTGTTTAAAAGTTGTCCCGATGGAATAATACGCCGATGTGTATTTGGAGATGAAGCTAGTAAAATTTTAAACCATTGTCACACAGGACCAACAGGAGGGCATTATGGGCCTCAACTAACAGCAAGAAAAGTTTATGAAGCTGGATTCTATTGGCCTACAATTTACAAAGACGCACACCTTCTTTGCAAATCCTGTGATGCATGTCAAAGGGCCGGAAAAATAAGTCAACGTGATGAAATGCCACAAAATGTCATCCAAGTATGTGAAGTATTTGACATTTGGGGTATTGACTTTATGGGTCCATTTCCAAAATCTCATAATAATTTATATATACTCGTAGCCATTGATTATGTATCTAAATGGGCGGAAGCACAAGCTCTCCCAACTAACGATGCACGAGTTGTAGTCAACTTTTTAAAACGTCTTTTTGCAAGGTTTGGAACACCGAAAGCTTTAATAAGTGATCGGGGTACTCATTTTTGTAATAATCAACTTGAGAAAGTTCTTAAAAGATATGGAGTAACTCATAAAATCTCCACTGCATATCATCCACAAACAAGTGGACAAGTTGAAAATACCAACCGAGCTTTAAAACGTATTCTAGAGAAAACCGTAGGATCAAATCCGAAGGAATGGTCCATTAAATTGGAGGATGCACTCTGGGCTTTTAGAACAGCCTACAAAACTCCAATTGGAACCACACCTTTTAGACTTGTTTATGGAAAAGCATGTCATCTTCCAGTAGAAATTGAACACAAAGCATTTTGGGCTTTGAAGACATGTAATCTTGATTTACATGAAGCCGGACGTCTACGATTAAGTCAACTAAACGAATTAGAAGAATTAAGACATGAAGCATACGATAATTCGTTAATCTATAAAGAAAGAACGAAGAAATGGCATGATAAAAGAATCAGAAGTTCAAAAGAATTTAAAGAAGGAGACAGAGTTCTTCTTTTCAATTCACGATTCAAGTTATTTCCTGGAAAATTGAAATCAAGATGGTCTGGACCATTCATAGTCAAAAGAGTTTTCCCATACGGAACGATAGAATTAATAAATTCAAATGGGATTGAATTTAAAGTTAATGGTCACAGAGTTAAACATTACATACATGGTCCGATGGAAGTCGACAACGAAGTTAATCACAATTTCGACACCACAGCTAACTAAGTGTGGGGAGAATCAAGTCTTTAAAAGATAATATGTATTTCTGTTAGAGTTAGATTGTCTGTTTTCGTGTAGTTCTCGAAAATGGAACACGTATGGTCTTTCCCTAGCAGACCCTAAAGAACTAGTCTTCTCCCCCCATTCTGAATTTTTATTTTTTTAAGGTTTTTACAAAATGAAGACTGCCTGTGAACTAAACCATGGTCTAATGCTACACGCTTTGATCACTAAACGTAATAATGACATACTCCCGAGTGAAATAGTATCAGTAATCAGAGCAAGAATGGACGGAGTTAGAAAAGGATCCAGATGCGAAGATAATAAGTTACAATTTGGTAAAGGAAAATCAAAATCCGCAGCGAAAAGAAGAGCACGACACCTAGAAAAATGTCACAAATGCGGAAAATGGTCACATGGAGGTAAATGTTCAAATAATCAAACCTATTCAAATACCGAATTTGTTACTTTATGCAGAGACGGACCGTTCATATGTTTAGAAGAAAAGACAATGAATGCTCGAGGTTACGCCTATGCAGCCATGGAAAACCAATTAAACCGACTATCTTATGAATATAATAGATCATATAACTAAGAAATCTATTTCACAGGTATGTCTGTACAGTTTTTATTTTTATTTTTATTTTTAACCTTTTGATAATAAACGCTAATTTGTTCGCTAAAAAGTATTAAATTAGTATTAAATAAAATTAGGTTTGGCGACCGAAATTATTGATATCATTCAAAAATTTATTACATCACTGCAAAATTTAACGTTTATTCTTAAGGTATAAATATCTTTAATCAATCAACCCAAAATATTTCAAAAATTCGTCATGAGTTAAATTAGGTCTTGGAACCGAAATTACTTTACCAAAAAGAGGGGCGCATATTTTTGATAATATTTGACTGATTAAAGTGGGATAAAAAGACAAAAAGATTTTTTTTTTTACCATATTTTTAATCTTAATATTTAAATCTTAAATTAATATTGTAAACTTTGTAAAAACAATATTTTTAAAATTGTAAATATTTGAAAAATTAATATAAGTTTGGTATGAATTTATGAATTTTTAAATTAAGTTTGGTGTGAATTTTTAATTTTTAAAATATGAAATTTTAATTTTATGCATTTTAAATTTTGAGTTTGGTGTGAATTTTTAATTTTAATTTTGAATTTTATATTTAAGTTGTGTGAATTTAAAAACAAAAATTTACTTTATCTCATTAAGTTAAGAATATGATTTTTAAAATTCGTCGTAAGTTGAAGACTAGGTCTTTGAACCGAAATTGCTTTACCCGAGGGAGGGACGAGAACTTTTATTATCATTATTTTTAATCTTATTGATTTAAAGTATGCCAAAAACATTAAAAAACCCAAAAATCTTAGCTTTTAAAACAATCGCTACAAAAAGACAAATTTTAAAATTTTGTCGAGGGACGGACTAGGACATCGATCCGAAACGACCTCGTCCTAAATAACAAGGGAAACAAAATTTTAAAATTAATTTCTTAATTGTTTTATAAGTTAAAGATTATAAAAAAAAAAAAAAAAAAAAAAAAAAAAAAAGGTAAACTCCGCGACTCGCGGAGTTTGCAGTGCAAACCTCCGCGACTCGCGGAGGGACAAAATTACAGAAAAAAAAATAAAACTAGCTGCACGATCAGTTCACTCCCACAAACAAAAACACAGCAAAAATACTGCGAAAACACCTCGAAAAAACCCGAAAATCACCCCCAAAAATCTCAATTTTTAACCGTTAATCACCAAATTTTTTGCTAAAATCATGTTGAGAAGGATGATATCTAAGAACTACTCAAGAAAAACGGTAAATTTCTACACCTAAACACCATTTAATTCGAATTTTAGTGTTCTTGAGCTATTTTTCCCCAATTTGATTTTGATGCTTTTTAGTGTAATTAGACTTAGGTAAATGAACAAGATTTGTTTTACCATATGTGTATTCGAGACCCACACAGCGCTGTAAGTATACCATATTGTGTGGGTTATTATTTATCAGCTATGGTTCGAGGGATGCGTCCACATAGCATAATAGGAGGTGGTATTTTTATTACTTTGATTGGTGAATATCTCGGTGTGGATATAAGTCGGGGGGGATTATTAGTAGAAGAGCCGGAACCCCGCGACACTATAGGTTTAAATGTATACCATGGTGCGAAAGTGTTGAAGCGGCGAAATAACGCCGCAGTACGATACAATGGTAGACATCCACAGGTAGAGAGAAACCAGGAACAAGGTAATGTAGGAGGGGGGAATGAGATGCAAGAAATGCATAGGTTTATAGCTTCTCAGGAATACGAAAATGCTAGACAGAGAGCATTTGAAGATTGGCAAGTTCATCAGAACCAGATCATAGCGCATTGCCAACATATAGGTAGAAACTATATTCCTACTCCGAAACCCGTCTTCCCTCCTTGGTCGATAGAGATGCAGCCACCATATCCTACGTATGACCCTGCCGAAGCATTCTATAGCACTTATGGTTATGCGTGGAGCCCCTATTGGTACCAATATCATCCTTAGTTTACTTATTTTGTTTTATTATTTTGTAATTTGTAATTATTGATATATTTAATATTTTTGTTAATATTGTAATCATTTTTATAATTATCTAACTTTTATTCTTAGATTTTAATAATTTTTGAATGTGGGGTAATAAACCAAACTTCAAAAATATGTATATATGTTTGCAGTTTATCTTATGTACACAACAGGGTAAAACAACGCATTTTCAAAGACTAGCATTAAGTTCAGCAAAAGCAACTAATTTTGACGACAATGATGCAAAATATATGTGAAATAACAACAAGACGGAATGAACAAATGACGTGCACCATTTATCATTCAGCAAACAAACGCCAATATATTTGGAAACTTTGGTAAAAATTTAATCATTTTCACACAAATCACCCTCAATAATTTAAATTGTTACTGATTTCTTGCAAATGAGGGCATTGCAAGATCTTAAGTGTGGGAAGGGGTTAAATTCTTTCGGATTTTAAAAATTTTTATTAAACACTTGGTTACCATTAAAAATACTAGTAAAGCAGTAGTTGTATTAGAATCTAGTGCTCTCTGATAAAAAAGAACAGCCCTAGTCTTATATACTGACTACCCAATTCTAGTAAAATTTTTCAAAATTTTCAATTAAATGAATTCAAATCATGTTTATACATATTTATGAACGATAAAACTAGGTTTTAACACCGAAATTATTGTTACCTCGGAAAGGACATAAATTGAGAAACAAACTAAAATGTTAAAATTCATTTAAAATGGAATAGAGGACGATAAAAAGAAAAATAAAAAGCCAAGTGTGGGAAAATTTACCAAGTTATTTTAAACATATGTCACATATATTTGTAACAAATAACTGAAAATACTTTTGCTTTGAACTAAACTAAACTGTTTTACCCGATGAAAGAAAAGAAGAGATGGATCTACACGATGAATCAATTCCATCATTAAAAGGAAGTAAAGTCTTCCGAAAAAAGACACGCGCTTCTTGATTTAGGTCATGAAGTTGTCGTTCAGACCAGCTGTAGGTTGACGAAAAATCTAGAAAAGTCATCACTAAAATCAGCAGGAAATCCACGGACCTCAGCATTAAACAGGGTCGCCAAGTGGTCAGATTTATCCTAACCATGAGAAGGATTTATCTCGTACAATGGGGAGGCACCGTGCAAATTAGCTGGATAAGACTAATGAATCAGATCCCCAGAAAGGATAATCTCCTTAAAGATAAAAAATCAGCTTTTAAGACTGATATTACTCAATCCTAGAGATTGACCTTAAAGATTGAGAATTACAAACTCATGGAATTCAATGATATCTAAACTCGAGCTTGAACGAGAAAATATTTTGATCAAAATTATAAACCGATTTGTTTTCTGAAAACCCTATTTTCAATGCGTTCATTACCATTGAACGTAAAATCCTAGGAATTCACCTGGAATTCATTAGGTCACCTGAACCAAATCGGGTGTCAACCGTAAGAACGGTGGTTGCATAGCATGGTCAAAAGACAGGACCTTGTGCCAGACCGAAAAATTATAAGGGTGAGCTTTACTACTGCTCCTACCAAGGATAGTAATTGCGTCCGACACGTTATAGACCATAATCAAAAGCATGTCACGGGACATTGCCTTAAACAGTTGCTTGTTCAACGCTTTCCTTTACAACCGGACGGTAGTTTGCCGAAAGGTAATATACGGAACAAGTAAACTGGACGTGTTGCTTTCCAAATACAAGGTTAGCAAGTGGGTGACACAAAACCGCAAGTTTTGAGCTAAAATTTTCAAATCTGAAACCCACCAAACCCACAAATATTTTGCAAACACCGGTAAAGGGTTATTCCGGAAAACTTATCTAGGGTAAAAACTAGATTTAATTTTCAAAAGATCAAATGTTTTCATAAAGATCCAATTTCCTTAATGGATCTAAATTTTTATAGTCATGTGGGACTGTAAACCATATCGTTACTACCATTGTTTATACCGCCGTATAGAAATCACTGATGTACAAAGTGTGAAGAATAAAGAAGTGATTCTAGTATTTCAAGACAATATTGCTTGAGGACAAGCAACGCTCAAGTGTGGGAATATTTGATAATGCTAAAAACGAACATATATTTCATAGCATTATTCCTCAAGAAAGACAAGCTTTTAGTTGCAATTGTTCTATTTACAAGTGATATTCGTTTAAATAATAAAAGGTGAAGACAAAAGACAGATTCGACGATTTGAAGACGCAAACGACCAAAAAGCTCAAAAGAACAAAAGACAATCAAAAAGGTTCCAATTATTGATAAGAAACGTCTCAAAATCACAAGAGTACAAGATTCAAAACGCAAAGTACAAGATATTAAATTGTACGCGAGGACGTTCGAAAATCCGGAACCGGGACCAGAGTCAATTCTTAACGCTCGACGCAACGGACTAAAAATTACAAGTTAACTATATATATAAATATAATATAATATATAATTAATTATATTAATTATATATATATATTATATATATATATTTAAAACCGTCGGCAGCAGGAAACTCCAAGGGTGTAAACTGTAAATACCTCTCCGCGACTCGCGGAGTTTTAAGGGTATTTGGCCGCGAGTCGCGGAGCCCCAAAAATCAAGTCTGGCTATAAATCAACCCGAATTCTGATCAAAATCATCATCATTTTTTCTTCTCATTCATACGAAGTAATATATATTTATATTTATAATTTATATTTTAATTTTAATTATAATTCTAATAATAAGGGTATGTTAGCGAATGTTGTAAGGGTGTAAGTCGAAATTCTGCCCGTGTAACGCTACGCTATTTTTAATCATTGTAAGTTATGTTCAACCTTTTTATATTAATGTCTCGTAGCTAAGTTATTATTATGCTTATTTAAAACGAAGTAATCATGATGTTGGGCTAATTACTAAAATTGGGTAATTGGGCTTTGTACCATAATTGGGGTTTGGACAAAAGAACGACACTTGTGGAAACTAGACTATGGGCTATTAATGGGCTTTATATTTGTTTAACTAAATGAAAGTTTGTTAATGTTAATATAAAGATTTACAATTGGGCGTCCCTATAAATTACCATATACACTCGATCGGACACGATGGGCGGGGTATTTATATGTACGAATAATCGTTCATTTAACCGGACACGGGAATGGATTAATAGCCACTAGAATAATTAAAACAGGGGTGAAATTACATTCAAGGGTAATTGGTGTAATTGTTAACAAAGTAGTAAAACCTTGGTTTACACGCAGTCGATAACCTGGTGTATTCATTAAACAAAGTATTAAAACCTTGTTACAATTCGAATCCCCAATTAGTTGGAATATTTATCTTCGGGTATAATAATAATTTGACAAGGACACTTGCAATTTATATTTATGACTGATGGACTGTTATGGACAAAAACCAGACGGACATATTGAATAATCCAGGACAAAGGACAATTAACCCATGGGCATAAAACTAAAATCAACACGTCAAACATCATGATTACGGAAGTTTAAATAAGCATAATTCTTTTATTTCATATTTAATTTCCTTTATTTTATATTTAATTGCACTTCTAATTATCGCACTTTTATTTATTGTTATTTTATTTTATCGCACTTTTAATTATCGTACTTTTTAATTATCGCAATTTAATTTTATCGCATTTTTATTATTCGCAATTTCATTATCGTTATTTACTTTACGCTTTAATTTAAAGTCTTGTATTTATTTAATATTTTACATTAGGTTTTAACTGCGACTAAAGTTTTAAAATCGACAAACCGGTCATTAAACGGTAAAAACCCCCCTTTATAATAATAATATTACTTATATATATATTTGTATTTTTATAAAAGTAAACTAATATAGCGTTGAGCTTTGTTTAAAGATTTCCCTGTGGAACGAACCGGACTTACTAAAAACTACACTACTGTACGATTAGGTACACTGCCTATAAGTGTTGTAGCAAGGTTTAGGTATATCCCATCCGTAAATTAATAAAACTTGTGTCATATTTTGTAGTATTTTGTATTAAAAATAATACTATTTCGTACCCTCACGCTACATCATCAGTCTCCCCAATGTGATATACCCCACCTATCAAAGGTAAGCCTTTTATAAACTAAGGCATTTCTGGAAAGTCTTTCAAATGTTTGACAAGTTAATTTCGCCATAACTAAATGTGCTGATGAATTCTGACCGACTCTAGACAAGATTTCCTCAATCATATCCTCTGGTAGGCCTTCTAAAATATTCGGTTGTCTACCCTTAACGTCCATTTTGTTTTTATACTGTAAAATAGACAAGGATTAGATTCGTAAAAACAAACAATACAAGCAATTTTTACATAGAACATAAAAGTACAAGCGCACTACAATACATTTATTACACAACATGCTCACACCCCTCTAATCTGAATCACTGGTTTCTTTTTCTTCATACTTGGTTCTTTTTCCTAATCTTCTAGGGATATATGATGTTCCTCTAATACGAGTCGTCATTTTCCACATTGGTTTAGAAAAACCTGGTGGTTTAGATGTTCCCGGGTTTTTGTCACGATATTGAAAATATGGGTGTTGACGGTACATATAAAGTTCATCAGGGTCGGAATCAGATTTCTCTATTTTGATGCATTTTCCCTTATTATTTTCTTTTGCCTCATTAAATTGGGTCGGGGTAATTTCTATAACATCATCGGAATCCTCATCAGGATCCGATTCATCGGAAAATTGGTAATTTTTCCAATATTTTGCTTCCTTAGCGAAAACACCATTGACCATTATTAACTTTGGTCCATTGGTTGAGGATTTTCTTTTATTTGACCGGTTTTCTGTGGTTCCTACTATTCCCCCTCCGGATCCTCTTCTTCTTCTGGTTCCTCTTCTTCTGGTTCCTCTTCTTCCGGTTCCTCTTCTTCCGGTTCCGTTTCCTCTTCTTCCGGTTCCGTTTCCTCTTCTTCTGGTTCTTCGGGAACTTGTGAATCTTGCCAATATACATTCGACTCTTCGTTATTATTAGGTGAGTCAATGGGATTTGTGCTAGAGGTAGACATCTATCACACAATATCAAACATGTTAAGAGATTAATATGTGATTATCACATATTATTTACATGTTAATAATATATAGTTTCCAACAAAAATGTTTAGAAATCATTTTTAAAGAAAACACGGTCGAAGTCCAGACTCACTAATGCATCCTAACAAACTCGATAAGACACACTAATGCAAATTTTCTGGTTCTCTAAGACCACCGCTCGGATACCAACTGAAATGTCCCGTTCATATTGATTATAAACGTTCCATATTAATTGATTTCGTTGCGAGGTTTTGACCTCTATATGAGACGTTTTTCAAAGACTGCATTCATTTTTAAAACAACCAAAACCTTTATTTTATCAATAAAGGTTTTAAAAACATTACGTATATT